>NC_088225.1:34155714-34221233 GCF_036934945.1 Oncorhynchus masou masou
TTTCAGTCCAGAATGCATATGCACTCAGCTCTCTAGAATGTGCTCAGCTCTCCCAACAATTCTTTCACATTCATTGTTTCATTGTGTGAATTGTTTGCCCTTTGTTAATTTTGATAAATTCCCCGTTACATATGTACCAGTAGGCCTAGTAATTGTACTGTTAATACCCATCGTTTGGTTACATAGATTTCTGTTAATTCAGGTATTAATTACATTCATTTACCGTTCTCACTTTCCGAGTGGAAACATTATTTGCAGAGTTCAACCTGCTACACTTTATTTCATAACCATCATTTACGAGTTTTGTCATTTTCCCATTAACCTTTGTTTGGAGTGCCCGATGTGTGCAATGAGCATGTGTCTGGTTTCTCTCTCCTGATAATGTCGAGTGAGCGCGCACCTGAGCGTGCATAAAGCCAGCCGAACTGACCTGCTGTGGGCAAATGTAGGAAAGTGTCCATTAGGGGATATCGGATTTCTGATTGTCTTAACTCACCACGTCGACCACTAATAAGCTGAGCTTCTCAGTATTTGTTTCTTCACCTCACACAGTAGACCTGAGTCAATGAAGTCTGTTTTTATTAAACATCCATTACAAATAAGAATTGTTCCTCACAGTGTTTGAAAAATCTTTCCAACACCCGATAATCACCAAGCCTCGATGTGAAAATATCATGATCTGATGATCCAGCCATGGATGATCCCATATATCCAGTGGAAACGAAGTTTTTTAAAGCTGTCTGATACTCTGAAGGCCCAGAATAAGCCTACTCTAGTTGATACAAGGTTGCAAGTTCACTAGCAACAGCTTCAGCCCAAACCCAGTTGATTGATTTGGTAGCCTACAATGTTGCACTTCACCAACGATGGCTCAAGTCAAGACAGATAGAAAGGGGGCAGATAGGCAGAGAAGATAGATTCATGTGATTGATAGAACCTGCATTTTCATCAGGATATTTTCTTCTGTTTTTATTTGTTGGGTTTAGGACTATGTATGTTCCTTAGTTGAAGATGGAAGTTACTCTATAGGCCTGATTCTGCATTGGCCTATAGGCTATCTCTGAGTTCCATGCGTTAATTTATTTAGCCACCAATGAATGAATCACGGTGTATTAATGTGTCCATATGGCAGAGGCTAGTACTCTTGCATTAGGTGAATTTCAATTCTGATTTTTATGATTAACCAAGTAAAAAACATTTAGAAAAACAAAAAGGTTATTATAGAAATGAAACTGTTCCATGAAATGCTGTTATGAAAATAATCAACTGGTCGGCAGATCGGTAGTAATAGTAGGATAAGTTGTAAGCTTCCCAAAATTGAAACTCACGAGTGGCCTATGGTCTTTACTCTTACACCCATTAAAAATGCGTGCCTGCATATAGAAATCAAATGCCCTTCCAACTGATTCCTTCTTGCGCTGGCCCTGCCAAAACTTTATGGGAATGGTGCAGGATACCCAGCAAGCACATAACGTTCTGAGAACCATATGTTTAATAGGTTTGAATTTCAGTACTTCCGCATAATGTTTCCTATGGGTTTGCTCATGGTTCTATGTAAAGTAATGTTCTCAAATTTTCCAGGGAACATTAAGAAACAACGTTCTCCTGTGGGAATTGCAGTACTTCAACATAACATTTTCTACAGGTTTCCTTGTGGTTCTTTATAAAGTCATGTTCTCAGCACATTAAGAAAACGTTCTATAAAAACCACAAGAAAACATTGGTAATGCTCAAAGAACGTTCTAAAAATGTTATTTAAAAACATAAACATTCTGTTCTCAACGTCAACAAAACTTAATCTATCCTGTGTGTGTGTTTAGGTGTGTTGCCTGTACCACACCTGATCTTAATGAGTGCTTTTTTCCTTTGAAATGGGGTCTGTTTGAATGGACTAAAATGAACAGCTACGTATGAGTTAAAGATACATGGCATGCTAGCTCCATCCTGGTGGTGCAGTGGACAGCTGGAGCAGAGTTAGAGCGTTCTTAAATCTGACTGAAGCGCAGAGCAAGTTGCCCAAAGGCTGGAGCATCGGCCTTCTCGACCGCCTCCAATATTGCTCCATTACCACTCCAGTAACGCTCACTTCACCAGCTCAGGGCATGCCCGGACCAGCATGCATCTGTAGTCTACTTGTGTGCTGCTTTAGCCCCTTGCTTTAGCTACTGTCGTGGAGTTCACTAAATATTTTCATAAAGAAACTGATAAACACACAGGTGTGAAATCAAGGTGACTTACAAAGATGAGGACCAAGAGAAAGAGAGGGAGTGTGGTGATGTAGTGTCCACAACTAAAGAAGAGAGGGAGTGCAGTGATGTAGTGTCCACAACTAAAGAATCATTGTGAAATCTGAAAAGACATCCCGAAAGCATGATGGTGTACTATGTGCACATTCTAACAGAAAGGAATGTGGTGGGTAGCTAGCTAAGTGTGTCATTATAGCAAAAATATTTATAAACTAAAAATAAGATCTCTTAAAAATGTATTTCATTTTTGTTCTATTATCTTTACTATAGGCTATAACTGATTTTGGCCCAATAGACCTGACATGTTACCTCTTTCAATGAGCTTTCCATTTTGATAGGGTTATTTTACCATAAAATCTTTAGGCCAACCTATAAAATAAAACATGTAAAAATCTGCATCCCTGCCCAGCCTGGCAAGAGTGTCCCAAAAGGTGTTTAGCATCCTCATTGGCTCTGCAATGTCTGAGAGGGTATTCTCCACTGCTGGCCTGCTCTACCGGCACCATCACCATCACATGAGCCTGAAGCCACAGACTCTGGCCAAACTGGTGTTTCTAAAAGTTAATTCAAAGGCACTGTATGCTGAGCCTAATAAGGCATTTTTTGTTTCATTTGTATTTAATTCTAATAATACCTGTCTGGCTCCTGAAATGTTTAGATTGTTTTTGCGTTGTTTAATACTGACATGTGGCCTATTTGAAATGATGAACGCTTCTTACAGTCACCTTTTCATGTTGTTTACTAGAATACTTTTCATTCAATCATATGGTTTGGTTTTGATACGTCAAAACCAATGGTAGGTCCAGGTAGTCAATAAAATAGATGTGTTTTTGTGATTTTAATGAATGGAGTGCATTTAGAATTGAGGAGTTTTTTGTCACTCAATCTCCACTCACATGCTCTGATAGAGAACAGAAGATGCCACATTGAAAAATAAAATGTTTGTATGATTAATGCCTACAAAATTCATTTCCATAAAATCCTTTCTGTGTTTGGTTCAACAGTTAACCCAAACTAAGCTAGCAGTGATTTAAAAATCGTATGGAAACATGTTCTCAGAATGTTCATTAATTACCTTTGAATAACCTAAAATTTGCGTTCTCAGAACTCTAATAAAACCTTCCATGGCAAATGTTCTCAGAACCTCCCTGCAACCTAAACAAAATCTAATTCCCAGAACAGGTGAAATGTTCACTACCATTCTCAGACTGTAAAAAAAAAGACAACGGTCAGAAGTATGGTATGTGAAGTGCACATTCGGATTCAAGGTATGTGGTTTGCTTGTATGACATCAAAGCGGTATTTATTATGATCCTCAAGGTCTCATCTTTCAGAACACATTGACTCCTCTCGATTTTAAAGCATTTCCCTCACTCATGCAATAACAAATGTGCAAACGTAGCCCAATAGCGGGGTATGGGGCATCTTCTTGTTGTGCACGGTTTCTGTTCTTCCTGATTACACCCACCTAGTGTCCCTGGTCAAAACCAGTCCCTGATTAAAGGGGAACAATTAAAAAATGCAGTGGCGCTGGATTCACGTCAAGGTCCAGAGTTGAGTTTGAGGGGCCTAAGGGCAAGTGAACTGAACTGAGCAGTAGGGAAAGTTGAGCCTGCTTTAAAGTTGCCCCAGGTGTTTAAGAAAAGGAATTCAAACAGGCATATCCTAAAATGGATATTTCTGGTTCATCACCATTGTTTAGGCGAAAGACAGATAATTTATGGCAACTGGGCAAATTGAGCCTGGTCTGAGGTTGTCCCTTTTAATTAAGGAGGGCATTTGTTTCCAATGGAGTTGCTATGGTTCTGGATTAATAGAATTCTCAGCCTACCACTGGCTTGGTTCTGACTGTGGGAGGAGCTCACAGCCTGCAATAAAATGGGCTGATTACATTGAATGAAAACAGAGTTCGAGGTGTTAGTCTGTCTGGGAACATCTTTGCATGTTCTAGTGTAGTTTACAATACAACTGTTCTTTAGCTCCTGGAGGAAACATTTTATTTTACGCTATAGATATATTTTCCAAAATGACTGTGTCTGTAAGCAGTTGTTTCATCACTCTGGTCGTTTTGTTCCTTTGGCAGATCGAAGACATTGCAGAAGCTTGCAGATGCGCTCCTGTGCATCTTCAACAGGCTTTTGCAACGCAGACGTCGGTAAGGACATTTTGGCAATATTTCTGACAGTAAGATGGGATACAGCCAAGGTTCTCCAACCCTGTTCCTAGAGAGCTGCCATCCTGTAGGTTTGTGATCCCACCCTAATTTGCACACTTGTTTCTAATAATTAGCCAGTTGATGAACTGAATCAGGTTTGTTACAACTGGGTTTGGATTGAAAACCTGCAGGAGGGTAGCTCTCCAGGAACAGGTTTTGAGAGCCCTGGCTGTAGCACTGGCTGAGACTCCTGCTACACCAAGTGTTATATTTGCCTCTAGGCCTACACATTATGCCTACAGTTGAATTTTTTATTTTTTTTTACCTTTATTTTACTAGGCAAGTCAGTTAAGAACAAATTCTTATTTTCAATGACGGCCTAGGAACAGTGGGTTAACTGCCTGTTCAGGGGGCAGAACGACAGATTTTGTACCTTGTCAGCTCGGGATTTGAACTTGCAACCTTTCGGTTACTAGTCCAATGCTCTAACCACTAGGCTACACTGCAAACAAGTTAATACTCTTTCTACATTTAACCCAAGGCACTCAGTTGTAGTCTAGACTTATTTATATCGACTAGTGGTAGGCTACAGATGCCGTGACTTAATTTGAGCCAGTTTCACACCAGGAACATAGTCCTGCAGCAATGTGTATTGTTATGTGGAATAATATATATATTTTTCATTTGTGCAAATGAAGTCTGGCATTTAAGTGAACTTTTTAGGTGGCTTTAAACCTTGAATACACAAGTTTGCAGTTCATGCAATGGGATGATTAAATTATGATTTGGCCACTGTATATCACTTACCTTGGACAGTTAATTTCTTTCATGTGCTCCTTAAAAGGAATGTTTTCAACCTGAATTGTACTTGAATTAAGGACACACATATTTCTCTGCACAGCTGTGGTGCCATCTTGAGGTCGGAAACATAGTAGTGTAACGTCCCTTAACTGGTACAGCTGTTAGTAAAAACCTTTTCTACTGTCGTTTCATTAGATCAGGATGTCTGCAGAACACACTGTAATTCCAGTGATAAAGCAACACGTACATCTGTGGTTTACTGGTCCTAATGATAGACAGCTGTGGAATAGAGGGAACTTAACCTTACAGGAGTAGTTGATCTGTTTGGCAAGGATGAATCGTTTGAATATCTTCTGAATCAGACTGAAGTGAAGAGGTTGTCGCTGTCAGCACCTTCTACCCAGACAGGTGGGTGGAGGAGGAGCTGGTGTCATAAGGTCTGTGCCTCAGTCTTCCTATCAGCACCTGGTTGGCACCTGAACATCTGCAGACCAGGCGGGGTTTAGTTAAACTAGGCGTGTTGAATTAAAGGCAGACGACTAGAGCTAGGAATCTTGGACCTGGAGGGATAATCGACTTGTCTGTTGAGCCCAAACAGGGTGAACTTATGCACAACATTTTTAAGACTGTAATATCTCGTCTGTGACGTGTTCTGTTGTCTTAGATCTCATAACGCCCTTAAACCATCAGTGTCTAACTGACCATTGAAAGGAAAATGGGGCTTGTCAGTTAAACCACGTTTCTCTCTTCCAGTGATCAGGGCAAAGGTGGTTGGTGTGGAAGTTGTGTCTGGTAACACCAAGTATGACATCCAACAGATCAAGGTATGATTCTCCTTTTTATTAAGTGGTTGTTCCTTCCTGCACTGACACATTGAAGCCCCCTGAACCCCAGTCTGACAGCTGGGCCCAGTTCTCTCCTTTCCCCTTCAGTGTTTGCAGATCTGGGTTGGCATAAACAGTGCAGTTGTGGAGCTTCCACCATATAAAAAGGAGCTTCAGTAGAAATGCCTCTTGCTGGAAAGCACATTATTCAGTTGCTGTTCCTACCAGTCCTAGACTATGGTGACATCATGCACTGCACTTTATTACTGGTGATGGGGGGTTTGGTACTCATCCCTGCATTCTCTACCAGGAAGTTGTCTGGCTCTTTGTTACTTTAGTTGATCAATTGCCAGATGTTCTTTTATAAAGCACTTTTACTAACTCTCACTGTACCTAACATTATTACTGACCTTTAGACATTATAGTTAGTCTCTCATATCAGGGATGTTTAACTCTGGATATTCCATTGGGCTCTCCTGAGTTTGATGAATCTGCTTGAAATATTTTTGCGGAACGATCTTAAATGTTCTAAATGTGACTTGTAGTTGCCTTTAGGGCGACTCAGAATTGTTTTGGACTTTTCTGCTTACCTTGGTCTCTGTGACACCCTGATAAAAATGAAGGTTAGATTAAGCAATATTTTTTGATCTGCAAACATCCGGATGGGGTATAGGGAGGGAATTAGGAAACACTTAGTGCCTGAGAGCTGTAGTCAGTTAGGTTAAAGTGTATATTTAGATGTTTGACAGATTCTTTGTTCTCTCCTTGTGATTGGCTAGATGTTCAAAGGTCCTGACCGGGTTATCCACGCCATCTTCACTTCATCCTCCTCAGCCTCGTGTGGTGTGACCCTGGAAATCAACAAGGAGTATCTCTTCACAGGTGTGGTTCTCACTGTTACCCAAGTTCATTGTTATCACTGGTTAACCTGCTCAACCTATGCTTGCAGCATCATGGCCTATTCTGAACTATTGACTTCATCTTGTACAAGTCAAGTGCTTCAGAAAAAATACTTTTTAATTTAAAGTTTATTTAACTAGGCAAGTCAGTTTAAAACAAATTCTCGTTTGCAATGACGGCCAAACCCTGACGACGCTGGGCCCCTTGTGTGCCGCCCTATGGGACTCCCAATCACGGCCGGATGTGATACAGCCTGGCTCTTCCTGTTACACTTTATAATACCTAATGTTAAGAATTTAAATGTTTAATGCTTAGAAATGTTTACAACTAATGCATCACTTATTTATTATGCTAAATTCTAGTGTTCCAGGCTGCATCAATATGTCTTCCTGCTCCAGGGTAAATTTACCCCCAGGGACAGATCTAGGATCTGTTTCACCCTCCCCAATTCTAATCTTAACCATTTGTGGGGAAAGAAGGGGAACTTATCAAATATCAGCATCTGGGGGTTACCTTTTACCCCACAGGTTGTTGACTCACTGTCTTCTGTCTTCAGGCAGCCTAAGTACCGATGGCAGGATGCGTATAGGCATGTGTAACTTTATTCGGTACTGGGACGACTTGAATGGCACACAAAAGAAGAGCTTGACTCAACGCTACCGAACCGGCTGTGCTTGCACGGTGTGTCACAGGAATTATAGTAAAATTACTTTACACCACTTGTTCAATTTTTACTTTGTCACATTGGCTAAACACAAGAGCTATAGTGTTGGGGTAATGATCAGTTGGTGATCTGGGTCTTTCTCTCTCCCTGCTCTGAGCTACAGATCATCCGCTGCTCTTCCCTCCCCTGTCCCGTCAGCGCCCCAGATGAGTGCCTTTGGACAGACTGGTTGTTGCATGATGGCCAAAGCGGACCCCAGGCCAAGTACTCTGCCTGTCTCATGAGTTTTGATGGGTCCTGTTACTGGTACAGGGAGATGGATCCATCCAAGAAGTAGTTCCTGGATATTGACTACTCCATAACTCTACAGGCCTTCCACTCACTGCTCAGTGGCTAAATATGCCTGCAATTTAAAAGCTGGTTACTTGTGCAATAAAAATATACTACTCCTCAAATATAGTGCTCCAAGTATTAATTTATTGTCATTCATCAGTTTAAGCTGGAACCAAAGATGTTATTGAAAAGCAAAAGTGTGATGTCTGTGTTTCTGACTAGAACATTGTTCCTGAAATACCATCCTAAAGCCTGGGTCGTGTTCAGCTGGACACAATATTGTAGAATAAATGTTTTTTACATGGTCTTCCTTGATAAAAATGCAGGTGTGGTTCCCTTCTGCACGTTGAATGCATTTTAATGAAATTGCTGAGAACACTCTCACTTGCTGACAAAGATTGAGTTTTCAGAACCTTGATTCTTAAGTTGTCACTAAGTTTGTTCTTACATTTTTCAATATTTTCTCGGACTCACTACCCACTGGGCAATGTATTCAACACTTGCATCAAAGTGAAACAAATTTTTGGATTTGAGTAGTTCAATCCTTTATTTGATATCTCGACATCTGTGCTGAGTGGGTAGACTATGGATAACCATTCAGAATGTTTTTGTAAGCTATGTAATGTTTTTAACTAGGTGCGCCAGTAAGAACAAATACTTAATTGCAATGACGGCGTAACCTGGATAATGCTGGGCCATCAAACCGGGGTCTGTAGTGACGCCTCTAGCACAGATGTAGTGCCTTTAGACCGCTGCGCCACCCTGGGAGCCCCCAATGCATGCATATTCACCTCCTTTTCAGCACCAATTGGTAATATGCAAATACTCAAATGTATATTTAACATTTCTAATAGGAAACTGGTTTAGACTATTGGTGAAATAAAAATACTGTTCCGGATTGACTGACCATGTCTAAAAGTAATGGACTATCGTTTCTCTTATTTGAGCTGTTCTTGCTCTTTTACCAAATATATTGTTTCTGTATACCATCCCTACCTTGTCACAATTGATTGGCTCAAACACATTGAGACATTCCACAAATTAATATAAAGCACACCTGTTAATTGAAATATATAATGACGCTGGTCACCTCGCTCATCAACTCATCCCTGACCGCTGGCTACGTCCCTTCCGTCTTCAAGAGAGCGAGAGTTGCACCCCTTCTGAAAAAACCTACACTCGATCCCTCCGATGTCAACAACTACAGACCAGTATCCCTTCTTTCTTTTCTCTCCAAAACTCTTGAACGTGCCGTCCTTGGCCAGCTCTCCCGCTATCTCTCTCAGAATGACCTTCTTGATCCAAATCAGTCAGGTTTCAAGACTAGTCATTCAACTGAGACTGCTCTTCTCTGTATCACGGAGGCGCTCCGCTCCGCACTGCTAAAGCTAAATCTCTCTCCTCTGCTCTCATCCTTCTAGACCTATCGGCTGCCTTCGATACTGTGAACCATCAGATCCTCCTCTCCACCCTCTCCGAGTTGGGCATCTCCGGCGCGGCCCACGCTTGGATTGCGTCCTACCTGACAGGTCGCTCCTACCAGGTGGCGTGGCGAGAATCTGTCTCCTCGCCACGCGCTCTCACCACTGGTGTCCCCCAGGGCTCTGTTCTAGGCCCTCTCCTATTCTCGCTATACACCAAGTCACTTGGCTCTGTCATAACCTCACATGGTCTCTCCTATCATTGCTATGCAGACGACACACAATTAATCTTCTCCTTTCCCCCTTCTGATGACCAGGTGGCGAATCGCATCTCTGCATGTCTGGCAGACATATCAGTGTGGATGACGGATCACCACCTCAAGCTGAACCTCGGCAAGACGGAGCTGCTCTTCCTCCCGGGGAAGGACTGCCCGTTCCATGATCTCGCCATCACGGTTGACAACTCCATTGTGTCCTCCTCCCAGAGCGCTAAGAACCTTGGCGTGATCCTGGACAACACCCTGTCGTTCTCAACTAACATCAAGGCGGTGGCCCGTTCCTGTAGGTTCATGCTCTACAACATCCGCAGAGTACGACCCTGCCTCACACAGGAAGCGGTGCAGGTCCTAATCCAGGCACTTGTCATGTCCCGTCTGGATTACTGCAACTCGCTGTTGGCTGGGCTCCCTGCCTGTGCCATTAAACCCCTACAACTCATCCAGAACGCCGCAGCCCGTCTGGTGTTCAACCTTCCCAAGTTCTCTCACGTCACCCCGCTCCTCCGCTCTCTCCACTGGCTTCCAGTTGAAGCTCGCATCCGCTACAAGACCATGGTGCTTGCCTACGGAGCTGTGAGGGGAACGGCACCGCAGTACCTCCAGGCTCTGATCAGGCCCTACACCCAAACAAAGGCACTGCGTTCATCCACCTCTGGCCTGCTCGCCTCCCTACCACTGAGGAAGTACAGTTCCCGCTCAGCCCAGTCAAAACTGTTCGCTGCTCTGGCCCCCCAATGGTGGAACAAACTCCCTCACGACGCCAGGACAGCGGAGTCAATCACCACCTTCCGGAGACACCTGAAACCCCACCTCTTTAAGGAATACCTAGGATAGGATAAAGTAATCCTTCTCACCCCCCCTTAAATGATTTAGATGCACTATTGTAAAGTGGCTGTTCCACTGGATGTCATAAGGTGAATTCACCAATTTGTAAGTCGCTCTGGATAAGAGCGTCTGCCAAATGACTTAAATGTAATGTAAATGAGAATGCAAAGCTGTCATCAAGGCAAAGCGTGGCTACTTTGAAGAATCTCATAAAATATATTTGTTTAATGTTTTTGTTTTATTGGTTACATAATTCCATATTTGCCATTTCATAGTTTGTCTTCTCAAATATTCTACAATGTAGAAAATAGTAAAAATAAAGAAACCCTGGAATTAGTAAGTGTCAACTTTTGACTGGTACTGTACATCTGTCCAATTGAAAGATAACATATAGCTGGCTAAGTCAAAATTGTCCAAAACGAAACTCTCACAACTGCAACAATTGACACTTGCGAAAGTATTCGGCCCCCTTGAACTTTGCGACCTTTTGCCACATTTCAGGCTTCAAACATAAAGATATAAAACTGTATTTTTTGTGAAGAATCAACAACAAGTGGGACACAATCATGAAGTGGAACGACATTTATTGGATATTTCAAACTTTTTTAACAAATCAAAAACTGAAAAATTGGGCTTGCAAAATTATTCAGCCCCCTTAAGTTAATACTTTGTAGCGCCACCTTTTGCTGCGATTACAGCTGTAAGTCACTTGGGCTATGTCTCTATCAGTTTTGCACATCGAGAGACTGACATTTTTTCACATTCCTCCTTGCAAAACAACTCGAGCTCAGTGAGGTTGGATGGAGAGCATTTGTGAACAGCAGTTTTCAGTTCTTTCCACAGATTCTCGATTGGATTCAGGTCTGGACGTTGACTTGGCCATTCTAACACCTGGATATGTTTATTTTTGAACCATTCCATTGTAGATTTTGCTTTATGTTTTGGATCATTGTCTTGTTGGAAGACAAATCTCCGTCCCAGTCTCAGGTCTTTTGCAGACTCCATCAGGTTTTCTTCCAGAATGGTCCTGTATTTGGCTCCATCCATCTTCCCATCAATTTTAACCATCTTCCCTGTCCCTGCTGAAGAAAAGCAGGCCCAAACCATGATGCTGCCACCACCATGTTTGACAGTGGGTATGTTGTGTTCAGGGTGATGAGCTGTGTTGCTTTACGCCAAACATAACGTTTTGCATTGTTGCCAAAAAGTTACATTTTGGTTTCATCTGACCAGAGCACCTTCTTCCACATGTTTGGTGTGTCTCCCAGGTGGCTTGTGGCAAACTTTAAACAACACTTTTTATGGATATCTTTAAGAAATGGCTTTCTTCTTGCCACTCTTCCATAAAGGCCAGATTTGTGCAATATACGACTGATTGTTGTCCTATGGACAGAGTCTCCCACCTCAGCTGTAGATCTCTGCAGTTCATCCAGAGTGATCATGGGCCTCTTGGCTGCATCTCTGATCAGTCTTCTCCTTGTATGAGCTGAAAGTTTAGAGGGACTGCCAGGTCTTGGTAGATTTGCAGTGGTCTGATACTCCTTCCATTTCAATATTATCGCTTGCACAGTGCTCCTTGGGATGTTTAAAGCTTGGGAAATCTTTTTGTATCCAAATCCGGCTTTAAACTTCTTCACAACTGTATCTCGGACCTGCCTGGTGTGTTCCTTGTTCTTCATGATGCTCTCTGCGCTTTTAACGGACCTCTGAGTCTATCATAGTGCAGGTGCATTTATACGGAGACTTGATTACACACAGGTGGATTGTATTTATCATCATTAGTCATTTAGGTCAACATTGGATCATTCAGAGATCCTCACTGAACTTCTGGAGAGAGTTTGCTGCACTGAAAGTAAAGGGGCTGAATAATTTTGCACGCCCAATTTTTCAGTTTTTGATTTGTTAAAAAAGTTTGAAATATCCAATAAATGTCGTTCCACTTCATGATTGTGTCCCACTTGTTGTTGATTCTTCACAAAAAATACAGTTTTATATCTTTATGTTTGAAGCCTGCAATGTGGCAAAAGGTCGCAAAGTTCAAGGGGCCGAATACTTTCGCAAGGCACTGTATATGCTGAGTATACCCAACATTAGGAACACCTTCCTCATTTTGATTTCCACCCCCTTTTTGCCCTCAGAACAGCCTAAATTCATGTGGACATGGACTCTACTAGGCGTCAAAAGCATTCCACAGGAATGCTGGCCCATGTCTACTCCAATGCTTCCCACAGTTGTGTCAAGTTGACTGGGTGTCTTGGGTGGTGGACCATTCTTGATGCACACAGGAAACTGTTGAGCATTAAAAACCCAGGAGTGTTGCAGTTCTTGACACAAACCGGTGCGCCTGGCACCCACTACCATACCCAGTGGAGAGTATTGAGATGCATAGACAGCAGGGGGGATTCCAACCCTCCAAGAGCCCAAACATTGAAACGTATTTGGCCAAAACATAGAAATCTATAATGTGCCATACAGTACTGGAATATACTGTACTGTGCTCTACTTTAGTGTACTGTACTTTTGCATACTGCAACTCTGATGCACATGGGAATATCTTTGGTTTGTCTCTGACATTCAGAAGCTGAGCTACGACCTGAAGTCGAAGAATCAAAGAAATTGGATGTTGGTTGGGAAGTATGCCACTTCAACATTCAGTCATAACTAGCAAAATCTGAAATATCCAACTTGCTAATTCGTTGAATGCGGCACGTGATTAACTACAACCAGATAGCAAGTCAAAAATGTCAGTTTCCTAGTTCTGACTAGCATGTGAACACAGCATCAATCTTCTACAATGTGTGACTATGTTGCTATCAATTGATCTGTTCACTTTGCCTAATAAAATACAGTATGTATGATTCAAATAAATGACCGTAAAACATATTTGGGGAAATCGGGTCGAGGATTTATTTTCCCATATCCATCATTATTAAATAGCCTATCTAAAATATGTTAGCAGTCTTGTTAAACTATGTTGAAATGCAGGAAATAAGCTTCAAAACAACATTTTCCAAGGTCCCTCAAATTGAACAAAATCATGCTGGTGTTGTAATTAATATAGGCTATCTCAATATGTGAAAAGGCAGACCCTGGGGAATAAACCCTGTTCTACTGTACTGTACCCTACACTGCTGTACCCTACTCTACTGTACTGAACCCTATTCTACTGTACGGTACCCTACTGTACTCTACACTGCTGTACCCTACTCTACTGTAGCCTACTCTACTGTACTGAACCCTATTCTACTGTACGGTACCCTACTGTACTCTACACTGCTGTACCCTACTCTACTGTAGCCTACTCTACTGTACTGAACCCTATTCTACTGTACTGTACGGTACCCTACTGTACCCTACACTGCTGTACCCTACTCTACTGTAGCCCACTCTACTGTAGCCTACTCTACTGTACTGAACCCTATTCTACTGTACTGTACAGTACCCTACTGTACTCTACACTGCCGTACCGTACTCTACTGTAGCCTACTCTACTGTAGCCTACTCTACTGAACCCTATTGTACTGTACCCTACTGTACTCTACACTGCTGTACTGTACTGCACTGCTGTACCCTACTCTACTCTACTGTACTCTATTGTACCATACCATACCCAACTGTACTGTACCCTACTCTACTCTGCTCTACTGTACTCTACTCTACTGTACCCTACTATACTCTGCTGTATGGTACCCTACTCTACTCTGCTGTACTGTACTGTACCCTACTCTACTCTGCTGTACTGTACCCTACTCTACTCTGCTGTACTCTACTCTGCTGTATCCTACTCTACTCTGCTGTACTGTACTGTACCCTACTCTACTCTGCTGTGCTGTACGGTACCCTACTCTACTCTGCTCTACTGTACTCTACTCTGCTGTACTGTACCCTACTCTACTCTGCAGTACTCTACTCTGCTCTGCACTACTGTACTCTACTTTACTCTGCTGTACTGTACCGTACTCTACTCTGCTGTACTGTACCCTACTCTACTCTGCTGTACTCTACTCTGCTCTGCTCTACTGTACTCTACTTTACTCTGCTGTACTGTACCGTACTCTACTCTGCTGTACTGTACTGTACCCTACTCTACTCTGCTGTACTCTACTCTGCTGTGCTCTACTGTACTCTACTTTACTCTGCTGTACTGTACCCTACTCTGCTGTGCTGTACTGTACCCTACTCTACTCTGCTGTACTCTACTCTACTCTGCTGTACTGTACCGTAATCTACTCTGCTGTACCCTACTCTGCTGTGGTGTACTGTACCGTACTCTACTCTGCTGTACTGTACTCTACTCTGCTGTACCCTACTCTGCTGAGCTGTACTGTACCCTACTCTACTCTGCTGTACTCTACTTTACTCTGCTGTACTGTACCATACTCTACTCTGCTGTACTGTACTGTACCCTACTCTACTCTGCTGTACTCTACTCTGCTGTGCTCTACTGTACTCTACTTTACTCTGCTGTACTGTACTCTACTCTATTCTGCTGTACTGTACTGTACTCTACTCTGCTGTGCTGTACTGTACTCTACTCTACTGTACCCTACTCTACTCTGCTGTACTGTACTGTACTTTACTCTACTGTACCCTACTCTACTCTGCTGTGCTGTGCTGTACTGTACCCTACTCTACTCTGCTGTGCTGTACTGTACCCTACTCTACTCTACTGTACTGTACCGTACCCTACTCTACTCTGCTGTACTCTACTCTACTCTAATGTACTTGAGTTTCTTACAATTGAAGAAAGGGCCCATGGACTGTTGATCGAGTGGTCTTGGTCTTGAGACCACATCAATTCATTCTTTAACTTGTCATAGTCTCAATTTATTGGGTCTGGGTCTTGGGACAAATGTCCTGGTATAAATCTTGGTCTTCGCTCCTGGATATTATCTTAGTCTTTGGTTTACACACCATAGGCAACCCAATTTGAAGAAGACAATACTTTCTGATCATAGGCTGATTACTCCCAACCCATAGGAATCCCCACCCAGTTGACCACTTTTAAATGGGGGAAGCCCTCGATGGCAATGTCTTTCCCAAAATGAGTTATATCCATCTAGAGTCCTCCATTTATCTCTACGATTGACACTTCACAGCGAAATGCAGATTAACACACAATAGAGATTATACTTCTCAAAATGAAATGTAAAGGTTTTGAAAATCAGGTTAAAAATCACGTTTTTAATTTGGTATGTAAATATATTTTTATATGTTCATCTGTAATAGAAGGTTAATTAAAATTAACTCTACTGTATGTGGTTCTTCCTTTATTGCAACTTTTTCACTATGTTTCAGTAGTGACACATTGAGTGGGGTGGTAGGGAATTCAGGGAAATATTTCAAAACTGCAGTAGGTGTGTGAATAATATACTGTATATTCCTATTGGAAGACATACAGTGGGGCAAAAAAAGTATTTAGTCAGCCACCAATTGTGCAAGTTCTCCCACTTAAAAAAAATGTATTTGCAAATGATGGTGGAAAATAAGTATTTGGTCAATAACAAATCTCAATACATTGTTATATACCCTTTGTTGGCAATGACAGAGGTCAAACGTTTTCTGTATGTCTTCACAAGGTTTTCACATGCTGTTGCTGGTATTTTGGCCCATTCCTCCATGCAGATCTCCTCTAGAGCAGTGATGTTTTGGGGCTGTTGCTGGGCAACACGGACTTTCAACTTCCTCCAAAGATTTTCTATGTGGTTGAGATCTGGAGACTGGCTAGGCCACTCCAGGACCTTGAAATGCTTCTTACGAAGCCACTCCTTCGTTGCCCAGGCGGTGTGTTTGGGATCATTGTCATGCTGAAAGACCCAGCCGCGTTTCATCTTCAATGCCCTTGCTGATGGAAGGAGGTTTTCACTCAAAATCTCACGACACATGGCCCCATTCATTCTTTCCTTTACACGGATCAGTTGTTCTGGTCCCTTTGCAGAAAAAACAGCCCCCTACTGCTTCACAGTAGGTATGGTGTTCTTTGGATGCAACTCAGCATTCTTTGTCCTCCAAACACAAGTTTTTACCAAAAAGCTATATTTTCTCCAAACACAAATAAATTGTCTTAGGCCATAAATACATAATGTTACCACTTTGTTTCTTCTGGCCAGATGGGACAGGGCGTATAGAGGCCAACAGTTGATCAGACTGATACTCCAGGTCAGATCACTAATGTTTAGGTGTAGGCTGCTACAGCATTTCTCTGAAGACTTTTTGCCTGTCTATTGGGAGTGAGTTATTTTACTGTTTGCTAAAATAATACCAGTGGGAAGATGATGGCACATGTCTATATAAATCTCTGCGCACTCTGCACAACCTGTAATTTCTGTGAATCTGATTGGTCAAAGAGGTGGCACCACAGGTCCCAGAGTGGTGAGGACATTTTTTTTCTTCTGCTGTAAAGTTACCCCAGGAGATTTATTCCCCTGAAAGCAACAAACTGGAAGGATGTATGGAAGGATGCGACTGGAAGGATGTATGTAACACTGTGTGGCTATAATAAACCCTGGGAGGACTTGAGTGCCGCGCAAAAGAAGAGCTTGACTTGCCGTTACCAAAGAGGCTGAAATTGCAAGGTGTGTGTGTGATAGGAATTAGTCATTACAGTACACCAATATACTGTACACCTTATACTTTACAGGCCATTTGCTTTGTTATTTAAAGATGCCTGCAATTAAAAAAATATTTTGATTTATATTAAATAAAAGTGCTTACTGGTCACTTCTAAAAATGCAATAAAATAAACTACAAGTTAATTATAGTGCTCCAAGTGTTAATTTCTTCTGCCGTTCATTTGTTACACGTCTTTTAAACAAACAAAAGGTGTTATTGAAACCCAGAATGGTTCTGTGTTGTTGGCCCATGTGGTTGTTTCGAAATAGAACAGTTCCTGAAAAATGCCATCCTAAATCCTGGGGTTTGTTCAACAGCGCACAATGTAGAAAGTTCAGATGAATAACAAACTGTCTTCTCTGACAGGAAGACAGGAATCATGTCGGCTCGAATGGCATTTCTATCAGCAACGTTCAACATTTGTCTACTGATTGTGGCCCTTTAGTAGTTTGGGTCTAAATCAGGGCTTTAGCTATGTAATGACATTGACCAAATTAAACCACTTTGATTCTTTCTTCCTTGCTTTATAAGCCAGAACATTATTCTTGGTGTATATTCTTCAGTGGATGAATATTCTGTTCATTCTTATGCACAATGGTATGTTCCTGTGCTAATAGAATTAGGAAACTGAGGATGTCTTGCAAACTGGTTGTTATACAATTGCCATATTCAGCCAGTTGGATTATTATTTGATTAGCACAGGAGTGGTACAAGTGCCACACTGACTGACATCACTGGGTTGAATTCACTATAACTGCTTTATTCAATTGAATGGCTTCTCTGCTTATCTTACTACGGACAAAAATATTCAGTTTCTCTGCAACGTAGATGGTAAACCTGGTTGATTTGTTCACAGTGCAGGTTAGCGTTTTCTTTAATCTTGTACTGGAGTCCACATTGCAGATGGGCACAGGCATAAAATCACCACACTGCTAACCTTAAATTAAGATAAAAAGCAAATTTCCTTAATGAATTGTTTTAATTTTGACTGTGCAGCTGGCCTAAGGGGAAATCGCCCAGGTCTGCCTCCAGGACAAGACTCATGACAAACATCAACCTGTTCAGTGTAATGTTTACAGTGGGTATTCATTCACCACCCCTTGGATTTTTTTTTATTTTTTTTTAGCGGGATTGAAATCGATTTTGAAAAAAATAGGGATCCCCCCAAAAATATAGACAAATGAATAAAAAATAGGAATCCCCCCAAAATACAGACAAATTAACAAAAAATAGGGATGCCCCCCAAAATACAGACAAATTAACAAAAAATAGGGATGCCAAAAAATACAGACAAATTAACAAAAAATAGGGAAAAATACAGACAAATTAACAAAAAATAGGGATCCCCCCCCAAAAATACAGACAAATTAACAAAAAATAGGATACCATGGGAACAGACAAACGAAAAAAATGACTACGGACTTCAAATGGGAGAAAACCGAGGATGGATCAACATCGTACTGAATCTACAATAATGACCTAAATGACAGTGAAAATAAAAATATTCATCTTGTATGTAAAAAGGCACTAAAGTAATACTGCAAAAAACATCTTGAATGATACACTTTTTGGTTTAAATGCAAAGTATTAAGTTGGGGACAAATCCAACAACATATCACTGAGTAACTGCCTCCTTATTTTCAAGCATCTTGGAGGGCTATATAAATACATTTGATTTGCATCATGGTATGTGTATCCTTGACCTTGGCAAAGACTGGGGAGTTTTTCAGGATAAAAAGATACAGGATGGAGCTCAGCACAGGTAAAATCCCAAAGAAAAACCTGCTTCAGTCTGCTTACACCAGACACTGGGAGATGAATGCACCTTTCAGAAATACAATAATCTACAAAGTTCCTGACTGGTCACGTCAGTTTTGACTGAAATGTCCTTGAAAATTGCTGTCGAGCAAATATTGGGCAAATATTGCCTAATCTAGGTGTGCAAAGCACTCAGAGACTTAGGGCTCTATTCAATCAGATCCTCTTTAGCCAACATCCGCATAGCAGTTGTTTTGGCGGTGTCGTGTCAGAGCTGTCAAATCCACAAGTGGCTGCTGGAATTATAGCTAAAACAGATGGGGCCACATATTGCCGTTGACTGCACGGAGTTGCATTAAGAGAAAACCCTGTAATCTTGTTTAAAGTTTCAACCACCCCAAAATATCTCACTATATAGAACACGTAGCCTATAAAACACTATATTACTACTGCCATCACTACCAATAACTACTACCACTACTTCACAATAAGTACTACTTCACAATAAATACTTCTAGACTAGCAAGCATACCACATTTACTTCTGTAAATGTCCTTTTCTAGTTGTTTTAATACATTTCATAGGTGTTCTGATTAGACAAACTCTGTTCTCATTGTGGCCCATATAAAACCGTTTTGCAAGTGATTAATCACTGTCATACCCTACACAGAGATTGATAAGGTCTGAAAGGGACATCCCCATTGGCCAAGCCTGCAGTCTTTCTTGGTTAACTGATGATTTTGGTAACTTGCCTGAAAAAAGGGAAAATTGTTGTTTACACACAGAAATGCCAGAACTTGTCGGTCTCTTAATTAAACAACAGGAAAGAAGCTGAAAAATCTAGTTTTCTGACTATGTGTAGCACTACCTAGCATGCTTGCTAGCTTGTTATCACCCACATGAGGGCGAAGCTGGTGTGTTTAGGCTGGTTAGTTACCACTAAATAGTGTATCTCGGCCTGAGTAATAGGATAAATGTGTCTCTGCTCGCCCTGACTAAAAGTTACACTTCCAGTGTAGGAGGCTTAAAAAAAATGTATTTTGTGACGCCCCTGGAATTCTTTGCAGTTTGGTTGTTTTCTGTTAAAAGTTCCCTGCCTAATGGGACAACAACAGAGCAGGCTCAACTTGCCTTGCTGCCATAATGGACATAAATTGTCCATCTTTCACTTAAAAAATGGGTATAAACCAGAAAGATCTTTTTTTTTTACTGGAATCCCTTAAAATTTTGTGGTTTTCTGTAGAAGAAACCACTTGTGTCAACTCTAACCCTGTAAGCCTTAAAGTCCCTGCATCAGCTCTTGGACCAACGGCCTCTGAGACAGCTTCTACCCCCAAGTCATAAAACTGCTTAATAGGCATAAGACGACTAAATAGTAAATTAATTGGTGACTCGGACTACATGCATTGACCCTCTCTTACAGTGACTATATTCACACCCACACGACTCCAAATAAATACACAGCACGTACTGTACACGCACACTGAACGTACACTCTCACACAAAACCCACACATGTTGACATACACTACACACACATACTTTTACACATCATATGCTGCTACTCTGCTCTTTATTTGACTATTATTATTATCTATCCTGATGCCTCGTCACATTACCCTGCCTTCATGTACATATCTACCTCAAATACCTTATTATTATCTATCCTGATGCCTAGTCACATTACCCTGTCTTCATGTACATATCTACCTCAAATACCTTATTATTATCTATCCTGATGCCTAGTCACATTACCCTGTCTTCATGTACATATCTACCTCAAATACCTTATTATTATCTATCCTGATGCCTAGTCACATTACCCTGTCTTCATGTACATATCTACCTCAAATACCTTATTATTATCTATCCTGAAGCCTAGTCACATTACCCTGCCTTCATGTACATATCTACCTCAAATACCGTATTATTATCTATCCTGATGTCTAGCCACTTTACCATGCCTTCATGTACATATCTACCTCAAATACCTTATTATCTATCCTGATGCCTTGTCACATTACCCTGCCTTCATGTACATATCTACCTCAAATAGGGTTTTAGATGAGGTTCAGGGTTTTAGATGGGGTTCAGGGTTTTAGATGAGGTTCAGGGTTTTAGATGTTGTTTAGGGTTTTAGATGACGTTTAGTTCTACCTGGTTTATGTTGGAGAGGCATCCATTAAAGAACAGGCTGTGTTATATTAGATAGCTAACTCTCAATCCACGATATGGCAGATAATGTAAAGACATAACACGTGTTTTTTATAACACCAGACTCATTGATAATGTAATAAACTGCACTGGTCTACCAAAACAACTCCCACAATCTTCTTCATATTAATTTATTTAATTTTAATTAATTTCAGCCAATCATCATTCATTTGTTTCAGGGCCATACATGTTGAGTGCCCTTCCCTATAAGCATGCTGAAAAGTCAGGTGTTAATTTGTTTAATGTGAAATAGCATTGTATCTGGACAAACACAATTTAATCCAAAAGTTTATTAAGCGTCTGTAGGATGTTGATTGGTCACTTGTTTGAACAAGTACAGGGTGCTTCGCTATTCTTTCGTAGCGGATGTCACGCCCTGACGTTAGTTATCTTTGTTTTCTTTATTATTTTGGTTAGGTCAGGCTGTGACTAGGGTGGGTTTGTTAGTTTTTGTGTTGTCTAGTTTTATTTGTATATTTCGTAGTTTTTTTTTGTTAGTCTAGGTATTTGTATGTCTATGGTGGCCTGAATTGGTTCCCATCAGAAGCAGCTGTTTATCGTTGTCTCTGATTGGGGACCATATTTAGGTAGCCATTTTGTCTAGAGTATTTGTGGGTTCTTATTCTATGTTTAGTTGCCTGTCTGCACTACTCATATTTGCTTTACGGTTCGTTTTGTTGTTTTCTTAGTTTGTTCAGTGTTCTTTCTTTATTAAAGAAGATTGTACGCTTACCACGCTGCGCCTTGGTCTCCTCCATACAACGAACGTGACAGCGGAATAAATTTTGCTTCCCTACAGTTCTGAGGGCACACTCTTGTCTGCAGGCTAAGATTGAAGAAATGGCAAATAGGAGTGACAATATAGTCCGCTACCATCCTCAGTAATTTTCCATACAAGTTGTCAGTACCAGGTGGTTTGTCATCGTTGTGGTTTGTTATTGTTGTTCACCTATTCCACACTCACTTTACAGAGTTAAAATGACAATGCTTATCTTTCATAACTTGGTCAGTTATGCATGTATATGAAAGTTCAGGGTTTGTTGTTGGCATGTCATGTTTGGCCTACTGTACCCGTCCGATGCAGCAGGCCAGTAAAACAGATTTTTCTTGTTGTTTCATTAAGACACTGACATGTACATGTTTCGTGAGAGTCTTGCCTTTCCATACAGGGGTCATACACAATTTATATTTTTGTGAGAATACCGATTTTCGGGATGTCTCATGGTCCGACAAACACCGCTGTAACTCAGCCACCTTCCACCGCAGATGCAGAAGGCTGCCAGTGGCGGATGCGGTGATTGAGATGCAGCCCATTGTGAGGGAAAGTGTTATTGTCTGAAGAGATGGCCTCGAAATGTTCACAGCATCTCCTCTCACTCTCTTGGTTCGTGCAGGTGACTGTGACCTCTTCTTCAGACCAACTGTCAGTACTTCCAGAACATTGCTCTGGGAACTAAAAGGAGCATCTTGGTTTCAAGGTCCTAGCTTTGAGAGAATAATCATCGAGAGGTATCAGTCAGTCACATGCAGGAAGCAATGTTAACAAGAGATAATGAATGTCAATCATGCTTATATGACTTGTTTGTGTAGCATTATATAAGGACTGAAAGGGAATGCCTTAGTTTTCATCAAGCTTGGATTGAGTTTGTGAACCTCTCTGGCTGTAATAATAAAGAGTGATTCATTTCAAATTGACTTCAGGTGTCCCTTCAATTTCCTCCACGATCTTGGCGTCAGTGAAGGTCTGTGAGGGAACACTGGTGGCGCATTCCGTGTGACAGCGTGAGGGAGATTCCTGTCTGACCAAAGACGACCTGGACCCACCCAGACCAGACTTTTACTGAGAGGTGCCCGGGGAAGATACCTGATCCGGCAAACGTCTGAGGGACACGTCTACTGAATTTCAGTAAGTCAACTGTCACGCCCTGACCATAGAGAGCTGTTTATTCTCTATGTTGGTTGGGGTTTGACAGTGACTAGGGTGTGTTATCTAGGTGATTAATGAGGCAGCGAGGGAACAACAATGACAACACCGAGGTTCGCATCCACAGCGGAAGCCTGAGAGACAGCCCCCAAAAAATGGGGGGGGGGCACGGAGTGGTTGGCGACACTGAGGGGTGAGTCAGAGACCGAGGAGGAAAATTGGGGCAGATTGAGCGAAGAGTGGGCGGCGAAAGTTGAGGGGAATGAACCAGAAACTGTCAGTGAGTTGAGGGAGATTGTGGAGGAGAGAGAAATGAGAGTTATTGAACTGGAGGATGCAGGACATCTTCCCTAAGGAGCGTGTTATCGATTTAAAGCCACCGGAGTCAGCTCTCCGTACTCATCCTGAGAAGTGTGTTAAAGTTCCGGTACAAGTGATGCCGGCTATTCACACCAGGTCTCCAGTGCGCCTCCACAGTCCAGAGCTCCCGGCGACAGTTCCCAGACCGGAGCTTCTGGCGACGGTCCCCGGTCCCGAGCTTCCCGCGGTTCCGGAATCTCCGGCGACGGTCCGGAACCTCAGTTTTAGACTGATCCAATGAACCATTGCATTTCTCCTCAATTTTGTATCAAAACTGCCCGAATGTACCTAATTGGTTTATTACTAACTTTTCTAGTTCATAACTGTTCACTCTTCAAACAATACAATGGTATTATTTCACTGTAATAGCTAATGTAAATTGGGCATTGCAGTGAGATTAACAATAATTTAAGCAAATATCATATATGTCTATGTGAAATGTTTGTTACTGATAAATAACTTCATGCTAATCGCATTAGCCTACCTTATGATATGATTCGGTTTGCTGCCTTATTTTCATATTTATTTTTACCTTTATTTAGAAAGGCAAGTCAGTTAAGAACAAAGTCATTTACCTATTTCAATGACACAACAGAAAGTCATCTTCCAATATTTAATGAATTAAATGTCAACTTTCAGGACCCTGCCGCCTTTTTATTTCTCTAATGGTGTGTGCAATCATAAGGCAAAATAGATCTTAAACCTCAACACTATTTATTCCAATATTGTGTGTTAATAAGGACCTCAACACTATTTATTCCGGCTGACAGTCTCCTAACCCTAAATAATATATACAAGATCAGAGTACTGTCTAGTGCCACGTTCACGTGCTAGTCGGAATTAGGAAACTTCTGACTTGATAACTGGTTGAACGCGCCACATGTACACTGCATTCGGGAAGTTGTGACTTTTCCCACATTTTGTTACATTACAGCCTTACTCTTATTCCTTCCTCAACCTGCAGATCCTCTCAAGCTCTGTCAAGTTGGGTGGGGAGCATCGCTGCAGAGATATTTTCAGGTTTCTCCAGAGATGTTAGACCGGGCTCTGGCTGGGCCACTCAATGACATTGAGACTTGTCCCGAAGTCCGGCTTTGTCTTTGCTGTATGCTTAGGGTCGTTGTCCTGTTGGAAGGTGAAGGTTCGCCCAAGTCTGAGGACCTGAGCAGGTTATTAAGGATATCTTTGTACTTTGCTCGGTTCATCTTTCCCTCAATTCTGACTAGTTTCCAGTCCCTGAGAAACATCCCCACAGCATGCTACACTTTATGGTGTCAGGTTTCCTCCAGGTGTGACACTTGGCATTTAGGCCAAAGAGTAAATTGGTTTCAGGTGCAATTAGGTAAACTTCCAGCCGGCTGTAATCTGCCTTTTACTGAGTGGATTCTGTCTGGCCACTCTGCCATAAAGGACTGATTGGATTGCTGCAGAGATGGTTGTCCTTCTCCAGAGGTCTGTCAGTGTCCATCGTGTTCTTGGTCTTGGCCTCAATCCTTTGAGCTCAGACAATTCCAACCTCATGGCTTGTTTAATTGCGCAGTCAACGGTGGGACCTTAGGTGCCTTTCCAAATCAATTGAATTTAACGTAGGTGGACTCCAATTAAGTTGTAGAATCATGATCCAATACAGGATGCAACCATGCACAGATGTTTCTCAAAGCAAACTGTCTGAGAACAAGATATTAGTTAAATATAATCTGACCCTTTTTTGCTTTGCCATTATGGGTAGTGTGTAGACTGAGGAAAAACTTGTATTTAAGCAATTTTAGAATAAGGCTGTAACTTTACATTTGGCCGGAATACTTTCTCCAAATGCACTGTACTACCAGTTAGCAAATCAGAAAATGCAGTGGTTGCTAGTGCTGACTTGTACTAGAAAACAGCTGAACTGGTTCCGGTTGGAGCGAGCGGTCGCTTCTACACGGTCCGCAGGAGTTAACATAACATCATTACATAGTACAACGGTTTGATTTGTCTAATCTTAGCAATTTCTTCTTAGCCAGCTACATAGCCGTCTTTGTATCAACAATCTGCCCAGCAGCTAGCTAAGCAGCAGCTAACATCCACTGTCCATAGCACTGTAGAAACTCGATTAGCGTAGTGTCAGCTAGCTACATAGTTGTCTTCGCTGTCTTCGTATCCAAGATAATTGTGCAGTTTGAGTGATTATCTTAATTTACCGAGGTTAGCTAGCCAGCTATGTCGGTAGCTAGCAACACTAGCCAACCTCTACCGAATTGAACTCCAACTAACTCCACAGGTAGTATCACATTTTCATTTCACTTCATTACAGTACAAATAGCCGTCTTTGTATCTAAGACAATAGAGCGATTTTCTAGGTTAGCTGGCCAGCTATTGGTTCTTCTAACTAGCAGCACTGTAGTAACTATTACAGCCATAGCCGTCTTTGTATCTAAGACAATTGTGTAGCCTAGAGCGATTTTCTAGGTTAGCTGGCCAGCTATTGTCGTTCTTTTAATAGCCAGCTAGCCCCGAATACAGCACTGTAGTAACTATTACAGTACAACGGTTTGTTTTGTTTGATCGTAGCTAGCTAGCTACATAGCCGTCTTTGTATCTAAGACAATTGTGTAGCCTAGAGCGATTTTCTAGGTTAGCTAGCCAGCTATTGTCGTTCTTTTAAAGTAACGTAACGCAATCAACCTGCTAACTAGCCAGCTAGCCCCCGAATAGCAGCACTGTAAAACTATTACACTCGACGGAACGACTTGATTAGTGTAGTGTCAACATCGCAGACACTACCAGCAGCCTACTCCAGCAGTACTGTATCATTTCAATCATTTCAGTCAATAAGATTCTTGCTACGTAAGCTTAACTTTCTGAACATTCGAGACGTGTAGTCCACTTGTCATTCCAATCTCCTTTGCATTAGCGTAGCCTCTTCTGTACCCTGTTAACTATGTGTCTATCTATCCCTGTTCTCTCCTCTCTGCACAGACCATACAAATGCTCCACACCGCGTGGCCGCGGCCACCCTAATCTGGTGGTCCCAGCGCGCACGACCCACGTGGAGTTCCTGGTCTCCGGTAGCCTCTGGAACTGCCGATCTGCGGCCAACAAGGCAGAGTTCATCTCAGCCTATGCCTCCCTCCAGTCCCTCGACTTCCTGGCACTGACGGAAACATGGATCACCACAGATAACACTGCTACTCCTAACGTGTTCTCGCACACCCCGAGAGCTTCTGGTCAGCAGGGTGGTGGCACCGGGATCCTCATCTCTCCCAAGTGGTCATTCTCTCTCCCCTTACCCATCTATCTATCGCCTCCTTTGAATTCCATGCTGTCACAGTTACCAGCCCTTTCAAGCTTAACATCCTTATCATTTATCGCCCTCCAGGTTCCTCGGAGAGTTCATCAATGAGCTTGATGCCTTGATAAGCTCCTTTCCTGAGGACGGCTCACCTCTCACAGTCCTGGGCGACTTTAACCTTTACCTTTGACTCATTCCTCTCTGCCTCCTTCTTTCCACTCCTCTCCTCTTTTGACCTCACTCACCTTCCCCCTACTCACAAGGCAGGCAATACGCTCGACCTCATCTTTACTAGATGCTGTTCTTCCACTAACCTCACTGCAACTCCCCTCCAAGTCTCCGACCACTACCTTGTATCCTTTTCCCTCTCGCTCTCATCCAACACTTCCCACACTGCCCCTACTCGGATGGTATCGCGCCGTCCCAACCTTCGCTCTCTCTCCCCCGCTACTCTTTCCTCTTCCATCCTATCATCTCTTCCCTCTGCTCATACCTTCTCCAACCTTTCTCCTGATTCTGCCTCCTCAACCCTCCTCTCTTCCCTTTCTGCATCCTTTGACTCTCTATGTCCCCTATCCTCCAGGCCGGCTCGGTCCTCCCCTCCCGCTCCGTGGCTCGATGACTCATTGCGAGCTCACAGAACAGAGCTCCGGGCAGCCGAGCGGAAATGGAGGAAAACTCGCCTCCCTGCGGACCTGGCATCCTTTCACTCCCTCCTCTCTACATTTTCCTCCTCTGTCTCTGCTGCTAAAGCCACTTTCTACCACTCTAAATTCCAAGCATCTGCCTCTAACCCTAGGAAGCTCTTTGCCACCTTCTCCTCCCTCCTGAATCCTCCTCCCCTCCCCCCTCCTCCCTCTCTGCAGATGACTTCGTACCAACCATTTTGAAAAGAAGGTCGACGACATCCGATCCTCGTTTGCTAAGTCAAACGACACCGCTGGTTCTGCTCACACTGCCCTACCCTGTGCTCTGACCTCTTTCTCCCCTCTCTCTCCAGATGAAATCTCGCTTCTTGTGACGGCCGGCCGCCCAACAACCTGCCCGCTCGACCCTATCCCCTCCTCTTCTCCAGACCATTTCCGGGGACCTTCTCCTTACCTCACCTCGCTCATCAACTCATCCCTGACCGCTGGCTACGTCCCTTCCGTCTTCAAGAGAGCTGAGTTGCACCCCTTCTGAAAAAACCTACACTCGATCCCTCCGATGTCAACAACTACAGACCAGTAATCCGTCCTTGGCCAGCTCTCCCGCTATCTCTCTCAGAATGACCTTCTTGATCCAAATCAGTCAGGTTTCAAGACTAGTCATTCAACTGAGACTGCTCTTCTCTGCATCACGGAGGCGCTCCGCACTGCTAAAGCTAACTCTCTCCTCTGCTGTCATCCTTCTAGACCTATCGGCTGCCTTCGAACTGTGAACATCAGATCCTCCTCTCCACCCTCTCTGAGTTGGGCATCTCCGGCGCGGCCCACGCTTGGATTGCGTCCTACCTGACAGGTCGCTCCTACCAGGTGGCGTGGCGAGAATCTGTCTCCTCGCCACGCGCTCTCACCACTGGTGTCCCCCAGAGGCCCTCTCCTATTCTCGCTATCCAAGTCACTTGGCTCTGTCATAACCTCACATGGTCTCTCCTATCATTGCTATGCAGACGACACACAATTAATCTTCTCCTTTCCCCTTCTGATGACCAGGTGGCGAATCGCATCTCTGCATGTCTGGCAGACATATCAGTGTGGATGACGGATCACCACCTCAAGCTGAACCTCGGCAAGACGGAGCTGCTCTTCCTCCCGGGGAAGGACTGCCCGTTCCATGATCTCGCCATCACGGTTGACAACTCCATTGTGTCCTCCTCCCAGAGCGCTAAGAACCTTGGCGTGATCCTGGACAACACCCTGTCATTCTCAACCAACATCATGGCGGTGGCCCGTTCCTGTAGGTTCATGCTCTACAACATCCGCTTTGCCTCCACAGGAAGCGCAGGTCCTAATCCAGGCACTTGTCATCTCCCGTCTGGAACTCGCTGTTGGCTGGGCTCCCTGCCTGTGCCATTAAACCCCTACAACTCATCCAGAACGCCGCAGCCCGTCTGGTGTTCAACCTTCCCTGTTCTCTCACGTCACCCCGCTCCTCCGCTCTCTCCACTGGCTTCCAGTTGAAGCTCGCAGCTACAAGACCATGGTGCTTGCCTACGGAGCTGTGAGGGGAAGCACCGCAATACCTCCAGGCTCTGATCAGGCCCTACACCCAAGCAGGGCACTGCGTTCATCCACCTCTGGCCTGCTCACCTCCCTACCATTGAGGAAGTACAGTTCCCGCTCAGCCCAGTCAAAACTGTGCTCTGGCCCCAATGGTGGAACAAACTCCCTCACGACGCCAGGACAGCGGAGTCAATCACCACCTTCCGGAGACACCTGAAACCCCACCTCTTCAAGGAATACCTAGGATAGGATAAGTAATCCTTCTCACCCCCCTCCCCTTAATGATTTAGATGCACTATTGTAAAGTGGCTGTTCCACTGGATGTCAGAAGGTGAATTCACCAATTTGTAAGTCGCTCTGGATAAGAGCGTCTGCTAAATGACTTAAATGTAATGTAAATGTAAATGAATAAATCATGAAGCAAGGAAGAAACAGTTGTTTAATTTGGCCAATGACATTAAAGCTGAAGCCCTGGTTTAGACAAACTATTCCAGCACCATGTTCAATAATGCCTTAAGGTCCAGTTAAACAAGCAAATTAAGGGCACAAGAAATGAGAACTTGAAGCGCTTTATTTGTAGTTCATTTTTATTGTACTTTTACCACAAGTGACATTTTCATAAGATTGTTGCCCTAGTTCACATTGACCATTTCCTGCAACCTGTCCTCTGACAACACAACTTGACAAATCAATATAGGTCTTGTAATTATTAGAAACTACTTCCAAGATTATGATTAAATTAATTATTTGAGTTGGTAGCTTTTGTTCCTGTGAGTAGATGGCCTGTAGAGTTTAGGGGTCATCAATATCCAGAGACTACTTGGGTGGTGCCATCCCCTTTTACCAGGCACAGGATCCATCACCCCCCTTGATACAGGCAATGTTATTGTCCCAGGGTCCGCTTTGGCCAATGTCCATCCACAGGCACTCATCTGAGGTGCTGATCGGACAGGGAAGGGAAGTGCAGCGGATGATCTGTGGATCAGAGAAGGGAGAGAAAGACCAAGATCACTGACTGATAATTACCCAAATAGTGTAGCTCTTGCATTTGCCAATGGTGACCAGAGTGCTATGAAAGTCTGCTGTGTAAATACACACCATATAGTAATATTAACACACCTTGCAATCACAGCCGCTTTGGTAGCGCAGAGTCAAGCTCCTCATTTGTGTGTCACTCAAAGCCCCCCAGGACTGAATGAAGTCACACATTATTACATGTACTGTTCCATCAGTTTTCAGCCTGCCTGCAGACAAAGGAGACACCAATATGCTGTAGGGAAAATGTGGTGTAGCTTAAAGCTGGCCTTCAACACTGTACTTGGATTAGTTTCTTTCTACATATGGTTAGAATTATGGGAGATGATCATTTATCACTCCAGTGTTAATCTGCAAAATTGTAATTATTCGCCTACCTCCTCATGCCTTTTGCACACAATGTATAGACTTTTTTTCTACTGTGTTATTGACTTGTTAATTGTTTACTCCATGTGTAACTCTGTGTTGTCTGTTCACACTGCTATGCTTTATCTTGGCCAGGTCACAGTTGCAAATGAGAACTTGTTCTCAACTAGCTTACCTGGTTAAATAAAGGGGAAATAAAATAAAATAGAAAGATCTGTCCCTGGGGGAAACTGCAACCTGAAAAAGTACCGATGCAGCCCGGAGCTATTCATAAATAATGCATTAGTTATTTGTAAGTAATTATAAGTGTAGAGAACAATTTCTAAAACACTTGTTTTCTTATACAAGATGAAGTCAATAGTAGGTCATGAGGCTGTAAGCATTTCTAACCAGTGCTGGTAATGGAACTTAGGTAACCTGTGAAGAGATACTCCTTGTTGATTCCCAGAAACGCGCGACACGGGCCTCCAGTGGAGATGACGTGGATATCCTGGTTAGGACCTTTGAACATCTAGCCAATTACAAGGAGAGAAAGGATCCGTCAAAAATCTACATATATATAGTTTGATGTATAGGGCATGTAGGGACAGCTTAACCTCACTGGTCTCTTTCACAGAGGAGCCCTGAATTACACATCAAAATACAAGCAGAACAGAAGCAGTCATAAACAAACATTCAGTAATAAGGTCCTCAACACTTTGAATTGCCCTAGATGCAGCAGACAGTTTTACATCAAGGCACAAAAATAATATATTTACTTAACGGAGTAAAGACCGAAGGAGATTTCCAAAGTTATTCATCCCTTATCCCAGGTGTGGCAACTCATGTCTAAAGGTTAGTAATGCTTTTAGTGAGGTTTCGTAAAGGGATTAATACATTAAAATATTGCAATGCGTCAACCTACGTGACAAACAGGACCAACTTCCTAGTTGAGAATGTAGCGTTGAGTACTAGACCTGTTGCCCATAATAAAGAGCAGTGCACTATGATAAACTGCTTTAATGAAGTGGCATCTGAATTCATATAGATGATGTCACCATTGTCTAGGACTGGTAGGAGCGTTGACTGAAACATGCCTCTTGCTCAGTGGTAAAGGCATGACCCATTTCTATAAATAACCCCTTTTTATTAATGGTGGAAGCTCCACAATTACACTGCTTATACCTATCCAGATCTTCAATCATTTAAGGGTTGGGACCAAATTGGGGCCAGCTGTCAGACTGGGGTTCAGGGGGCTTCAATGTGTCAGTGCAGGAAGGAACAACCACTTAATAAAAAGGAGAATCATACCTTGATCTGTTTGACGTCATAGTTGGCGTGAACGCTGTGTCTGGTAACACCAACCACCTTTGCCCTGATCACTACAAAATAAGAGACACGGTTTAACTACTGAAATAATCCATTTCTGGTACAATAGTCAGACATCAGTTTCAGGGTGTTAAGTGATCTGAGAGAACATAGAATCTATTACAGACCCAAGCTGTCAGGCTTTAGCACCATGTTCTACCAACAGAGCTTGCTCCCTCAACAGCAGTCATCACTCAGTCATTTTAGAGAATAAACCACAAAATAAAGTCTTCCCTTTTCCGTAAACTCAACAGGAACCGTCCTCAGGGAAGCATGTTGCATGTCATCACACCTCTTTACTAACAAACAGTAATTGAGTCAAGGTACATGTCTCTAAAAGGTCAAGTAGTTGCTCATGATGTAGTGCTGTCTAACACCCACAACCACCCTGTCTTACCATACTGCATCAGTGGCTGAAGTAGAACGCAAGGTGCCAATACACTTTTAAGCAATCACAATGCATTGATGTTTTACAGTGACTAACCTATTTTATACGAGGTTATACGTGGTTGATAAATTGTTGGTAACACATCTATCAGCACATGTCAAAATAATAGAAATGACATCTAATTTATAGAATTAACAATCTATCTGCGAGGTACACAGCACCAAAACCTGAATTAGTGAGTACAGTTTACACAAGTGTGACATAATAGCTTAGAAATGTAGAGTCCCATTTGCCATGTAGGCCTAACTTATTCTGATGAATTCTCTAAAATGTCAAGTATGTGAGGCGTTGGATAATATCATGTTGAACATTTCGTTTAACAAGTCAGTCATCTTTAGGCCTGGAGCAAGGATGGGAAACTCCAGTCCTCATGGATCAGAGTGGTGTCATCCCCGCGGGTGTAATCGTCAAGCAGACTTTTACAAAACGTTTAGCAACAGAACAGTTTACAACACCAGACAGAAAACACAAACGAGAGTGTTGTAAAAATTCAGGTAGGTCCCTCACCATTTCACTTGGTTCTTAATTGGCAAACGTTTCCGTAATGGTGTAGCACATATTGTAGCACATATTGTTACCGACTTTATGTAAATAGTAGCGAGAAGATGTAAATACAGGCCTAATGATCATGTCCTGAAAATAATTGAGACAGAAAATTCATAACATTGTTGCATGATGCGCATTGACACGGTGTAGTAGGCAGCCTACCAACACGTGAAGAGAAACTACAGAAATGTCTAAATTGCCTTACCGACGTCTGCATTGCAAAAAGCCCGTTGAGGATGTACACTCATGCAAGTGCAAGCTTCTGTGATTTCATCGACCCGCCATAGGAACAGAACGACCAGAGTAATGAAACAACTGTTTACGGACCAAGTCATTTTAGAAACTAATTATATTACTGTCCACTCTATAGAAGAAAAACAATATTGCGTTAAACGCTACCGTTTACCCCAACGACAGTCTTTTATTGCAGGCTGCGAGCTCCTCCCCGCAGGTAGAACCAAGCCAGTGGTTGGCTGATCACTCTATTCATCCTTAACCACAATCACCTGTTTATTGGACAACCACAGAGCAGGCTCAATTTGCTGACATAAATTGCATATATTGTCTGCATTTCACTTAAACAATGGGGATGAACCAGAAATAAAAATGTTACGCTACACCTATTAGAATTCCTTATAGCTTTGTTGTTTTCATGTATTTATTTTTGTCACCTGGGGCAACTTTAAAGCAGGCTCAACTTGCCCAACTGGTCAGTTCACTTGACCCAGGCAATGGGGTAACCCTTAAATCTCTGCTACAACAAGGTTCCGGAATTTCATCTAGTTACCATCAGGAGAAAAAAAAATGCCACACCACCAAATCACAGGTGGTACAGGTCAGGCATGGGACAGGAAAATAACTTACTCCCTTCAGACACAGGTAAAAACTCTTTACAGCAATGTTGTAGCAGCCTACACCTCAATGTTAGAGATCTGACATGCTGTATCAGTCTGATCAACTTTGTCCCGGTCAAGAGGAGGGGATTCTGTTAACCCTCCCGTGGTCCTGGGGTCAGGGTGACCCAGGTCCTGTGTGTGGAGGGCTCCCCTTTCTGTGCTCTGTGCTCGCGGGTTAGAGCGACCCAGGCCCTGTGTTTCCAGGGCTCCCGCTCTGCGCTCGCGGGTCAGAGCGACCGTGCCAGCCACTGGCAAGGCGTGTGCCGTTGAGCGTAGTAGAGAGTCTGCCAGTGTGGGGAGGCTGTGCCCGGCTCCCCGCTCTGCGCTCTGGCCTCCCCGCTCTGCGCTCTTGGGTCAGAGGGACCCTGCAAGCCACTACACAGGTCCGGATGTGCCCCGCTGTGTGCAAGAGAGCAGCCAAGTGTTGTAGTTGTGCTCTGTGCTCTGCGCTCGTGGGTCAGAGCGACCCAGGCCCTGTGTTTCCAGGGCTCACGCTCTGCGCTTTGCGCTCTGCACTCCTGAGTCAAAGCGACCCTGTCAGCCACTGGCGTGGCGTGTGCCGTTGAGCGTAGTCGAGAGTCTGCGAGTGTGGCGAGGCTGTGCCCGGCTCCCCGCTCTGCGCTCTGGGCTCCCCACTCTGCGCTCTTGGGTCAGAGCGACCCAGCCAGCCGCTGCACAGGTCCAGACATGCTCCGCTGTGTGCAAGAGAGCAGCCGAGTGTTAGAGTTGTGCTCTGCGTTCGTGGGTCAGTGCGACCCAGGCCCTGTGTTTTCAGGGCTGGCGTTCTGCACTCTGTGCTCTGCAAGTCAGAGCGACCCTGTCAGCCACTGGCGAGGCGTATGCCGTTGAGCGTAGTATCTGCGGAGTGTCTGCGAGTGTGGCGAGGTTGTGCACTCGTGGGTCAGAGCGACCCAGCCAGCCGCTGCACAGGTCCAGACGTGCTCCGCTGTGTGCTAGAGAACACCCGAGTGTTATTGTTGCTCGGGTGGGGTGGGGCAACTGCACACGGCTACACACGAGCGAGCAAGCGAGCCTCGTGCATTTTCGGGTCACGGTCTCCCGCGTAAGCCGGCCGGCCCTACGTAGAGAGGATACTAATATTGTCAGCGGCACCCACCCACACACGCGCGCGGCCGCGCATTGTCTAGAACAGATCTTGTCCAGCGTGGACCAAGAAGAATACTTGGATTGCCAGGAGGAGGAGGAAGAGGTTTCAGAAGACAAAGACGGGGAGGAATAAAACCCGGAGGCGCGAGGTTGACAATGCCTCTTCTCCCTCTTCTGAGGAAGAACCCGAGGAAGAGCCGCCCGAGGACGAGCCTGAGGACGAGCACGAGGACCGACGCGAGGAAGAGATCACCTCGGCCCCGGACCAACGGGAGACGCCGTTGCTGTCGAAAAACAGCAAAATCGAGTGGTCCCCCGTGGCCTGCGGCCAACACCACGGGGCCCTCGCGATCTGCCACACCGGGCCGGACCAGACTCCGGGCCCCATGGCCAATGCCACGACCCAGGCCCACGACATCGCGTCCGCCTTCCACCTGTTTGTCACACCAGCGATAGAAAGGATAATTGTGGAAATGACGAACCTGCACGGGGCCAGAAATTACGGTGACGGCTGGCGACCCATGGACGCCACGGACCTGCGAGCCTATGTAGGGCTGCTGATCCGAGCGGGCGTCTACAGGTCCCGGGGCGAGGCCACGCCAAGCCTGTGGGACGCCGAGAGCGGCAGGACCGTGTTCAGAGCCACCATGCCGCTCAAGGTCTTTCACAGGTACTCGAGGCTGCTGCGATTCGACAACCGCCAGTCGAGACCCGCCAGACTCGCCACGGACAAACTCACAGCCATACGGGAGGTCTGGGACCTGTGGAAGGCGCGGCTGCTGGCCCTCTACAACCCGGGGCCCGACGTGACGGTGGACGAGCAACTGGTCCCGTTCAGAGGTACTGTGCTTGTGCGTGTGCGTAGCAGCACTGGCAGCGTGTGTAACACAAAAGGCCCTTGGCCCTCGTGACACAGTAACGACACTAATCTCTTGTTTCCTTTCCAAAAGGCCGCTGTCCTTTCCGTCAGTACATCCCCAGCAAGCCGGCGAAATACGGCATCAAGTCGTGGGTGGCCTGCGACACCAAGTCCAGCTACGCTTGGAAGATGCAAGTGTACACCGGCAAGGCGGCCGGCGGAGGCCCCGAGAAGAACCAGGGGATGCGCGTCGTCCTCGATCTGACAACGGGGCTGAGCGGTCGCAACGTCACCTGCGACAACTTCTTCACCTCCTACGACCTGGGCCAGTGGCTCCTCGAGAGGAACCTCACCATGGTGGGCACGGTGAGAAAGAACAAGGCCGAGCTCCCGCCCGCGCTGCTCGAGTCCAGGGGCAGACAGGTCCTGTCCTCCAGGTTCGCCTTCACGCCCACCGCCACTCTGGTGTCCTACCTGGCAAAGAAAAACAAGAACGTGCTACTTTTGAGCACGCTGCACACAGAGGGCCACATTAGCGATCGCCGCGACAGGAAGCCGGCCGTCATCCTAGACTACAACTGCAACAAGGGCGGCGTGGACAACCTAGACAAGGTGGTCGGCACCTACAGCTGCAGACGGATGACTGCCCTCTGGCCCCTGGTCGTCTTCCACAATATCCTCGACGTGTCCTCCTACAACGCCTTTGTCATATGGCGAGAGATCAAGCCTGACTGGATGCCTAGCAAGCGGAACAAGCGCAGGGTGTTCCTCGAGCATCTGGTAAAGGCACTTGTGAAGCCGCTGATCCAAAGGCAGCAGCATCTGCCCCGCACCGAAGCGGCGTCAGCGCTTGTCAAAGTCCTAAAGAGTGCTACGGCGGTGGCGCTCGTTGCCCCGGCCACCGGGGCAAGTAAGAGGAAGAGGTGTCAGCTCTGCCCACCCAAGAAGGACTCCAAGACACACACGGTGTGCTGCAGGTGTAAGAAATACATCTGCAAAGGCTGTTCACACGCCTACTGTCACACTTGCGCACATTGGGCCTTTAGCCAGGACGGGACAGGGTGACCCGGAGGTCGCGGGGACGAGACACAATACGAGGACGACAGGAGGGATAAAGCAATGAAATGACGTCATGATCTGTATATAAACTGTTGCTCGTGGTTAAGATGGTTAAGACTCAGAGAGAATAAATTCAGAATAAATTCCGTTACCTATTATTGAAAGACTGGTCTGCGTCTATTTTATGCAAACAAGAATCTTATAAATTCTCATAAAATAGATTAACGGTTTTCAATTGATGAAAGCACATTGCCATAATTAAATTACAGTAACAATATCCCTTGACACAATGATGAAAATAATCATGGCCTCTAAACCTTCAAGCTGCATACTGGACCCTATTTCAACTAAACTACTGAAAGAGCTGCTTTCTGTGCTTGGCCCTCCTATGTTGAACATAATAAACGGCTCTCTATACACAGGATGTGTACCAAACTCACTAAAAGTGGCAGTAATAAAGCCTTTCTTGAAAAAGCCAAACCTTGACCCAGAAAATATAAAAAACTATCGGCCTATATCGAATCTTTCATTCCTCTCAAAAATTTAAGAAAAGGCTGTTGCGCAGCAACTCACTGCCTGCCTGAAGACAAACAATGTACACAAAATGCTTCAGTCTGGTTTTAGACCCCATCATAGCACTGAGACTGCACTTGTGGAGGTGGTAAATGTAATGGCATCAGACCGGGGCTTTGCATCTGTCCTTGTGCTGCTAGACCTCAGTGCTGCTTTTGATATCATCGATCACCACATTCTTTTGGAGAGATTGGAAACCCAAATTGTTCTACACGGACAAGTTCTGGCCTGGTTTAGATCTTATCTGTCGGAAAGATATCAGTTTGTCTCTGTGAATGGTTTGTCCTCTGACAAATCAACTGTATATTTCGGTGTTCCTCAAGGTTCCTTTTTAGGACCACTATTGTTTTCACTATATATTTTACCTCTTGGAGATGTCATTCGAAAACATAATATTAACTTTCACTGCTATGCGGATGACACACAGCTGTACATTTCATTGAAACATGGTGAAGCCCCGAAATTGCCCTCGCAAGAAGCCTGTGTTTCAGACATAAGGAAGTGGATGGCTGCAAACGTTCTACTTTTAAACTCGGACAAAACAGAGATGCTTGTTCTAGGTCCCAAGAAATTAAGAGATCTTCTGTTGAATCTGACAATTAATCTTAATGGTTGTACAGTCGTCTCAAATAAAACTGTGAAGGACCTCGGCGTTAGACTGGATCCTGATTTCTCTTTTTTGATGAACATATCAAGACTGTTTCAAGGACAGCTTTTTTTCCATCTACGTAACATTGCAAAAATCAGAAACTTTCTTTCCAAAAATGATGCAGAAAAATTAATCCATGCTTTTGTTACTTCTAGGTTAGACTACTGCAATGCTCTACTTTCCGGCTACCCTGATAAAACACTAAATAAACTTCATTTAGTGCTAAATACATCTGCTAGATTCCTGACGAGAACCAAAAAATGTGATAATATTACTCCAGTGCTAGTCTCCCTACACTGGCTTCCTGTCAAGGCAAGGGCTGATTTCAAGGTTTTACTGCTAACCTACAAAGCATTACATGGGCTTGCTCCTAACCATCTCTCTGATTTGGTCCTGCCGTACATACCTACACGTACGCTACGGTTACAAGACGCAGGCCTCCTAATTGTCCCTAGAATTTCTAAGCAAACAGCTGGAGGCAGGGCTTTCTCCTTTAGAGCTCAATTCTTATGAAATGGTCTGCCTACCCATGTGAGAGACGCAAACTTGGTCTCAACCTTTAAGTCTTTACTGAAGACTCATCTCTTCAGTGGGTCATATGATTGAGTGTAGTCTGGCCCAGGAGTGTGAAGGTGAACGGAAAGGCTCTGGAGCAATGAACCGCCCTTACTGTCTCTGTGTGGCCGGTTCGCTTCTTTCCACTGGGATTCTCTGCCTCTAACCCTATTACAGGGGCTGAGTCACTGGCATACGGGTGCTCTTTCATGCCGTCCCTAGGAGGGGTGCGTCACTTGAGTGGGTTGAGTCACTGATGTGATCTTCCTGTATGGGTTGGCGCCCCCCTTGGGTTGTGTCGTGGCGGAAATCTTTATGGACTATACTCGGCCTTGTCTCAGGATGGTAAGTTGGTGGTTGAAGATATCCCTCTAGTGGTGTGGGGGCTGTGCTTTGGCAAAGTGGGTGGGGTTATATCCTTCCTGTTTGGCCCTGTCCGGGGGTATTGTCAGATGGGGCCATAGTGTCTCCTGATCCCTCCTGTCTCAGCCTCCAGTATTTATGCTGCGGTAGTTTATGTGTTGGATGGACTAGGGTCCATTTGTTATATCTGGAGTACTTCTCCTGTCTTCTCTGGTGTCCTGTGTGAATTTAAGTATGCTCTCTCTAATTCTTTCTTTCTTTCTCTCTCTCTCGGAGGACCTGAGCCCTAGGACCATGCCTCAGGACTACCTGGCATGATGACTCCTTGCTGTCCCCAGTCCACCTGGCTGTGCTGCTGCTCCAGTTTCAACTGTTCTGCCTGTGATTATTATTATTTGACCATGCTGGTCATTAATGAATACTTGAACATCTTGGCCATGTTCTGTTATATTCTCCACCGGCACAGCCAGAAGAGGACTGGCCACCCCTCATAGCCTGGTTCCTCTCTCGGTTTCTTCCTAGGTTTTGGCCTTTCTAGGGAGTTTTTCCTAGCCACCGTGCATCTACACCTGCGTTGCTTGCTGTTTTGCATTTTAGGCTGGGTTTCTGTACAGCACTTTGAGATATCAGCTGATGTCCGAAAAAATACATTTGATTTGAATTTGATTTGCATCATGATATGTGAATCCCCGACCTTGGCAAAGACTGGGGAGTTTTTCAGGATAAAAAGATACAGGATGGAGCTCAGCACAGGCAAAATCCCAAAGAAAACCTGCTTCAGTCTGCTTACAACAGACACTGGGAGAGGAATGCACCTTTCAGAAATACAATAATCTACAAAGTTCCTGACTGGTCACATTAGTTTTGACTGAAATGTCATTGAAAATTGCTGTCTAGCCATGATCCCCAACACTTTGACAGAGCTTGAAGATTTCTGAAAAGAATAATGGGCAAATATTGCCCAATCCAGGTGTGCAAAGCTCTTAGAGACTTAGGGCTCTATTCAATTTTTATTTTATTTTACCTTTATTTAACTAGGCAAGTCAGTTAAGAACAAATTCTTATTTTCAATGACGGCCTAGGAACAGTGGGTTAACTGCCTGTTCAGGGGCAGAACGACAGATTTGTACCTTGTCAGCTCAGGGATTTGAACTTGCAACCCGGTTACTAGTCCAACGCTCTAACCACTAGGCTACCCTGCCGCCCCAATCAGATCCTCTTTAGCCAACATCCGCATAGCAGTTGTTTTGGCGGTGTCTGAGGTGGAACCGTGTTAGAACTGTCAAATCCACAAGTGGCTCCTGGAATTATAGCTAAAACAGATGGGGCCACATATTGCCGTTGACTGCACGGAGTTGCATTAAGAGAAAACCCTGTAATCTTGTTTAAAGTTTCAACCACCCCAAAATATCTCACTATAAAGAACACAGCCTATAAAACACTATATTACTACCACTACTGCCATCACTACCAATACTACTACTACTACTTCACAATAAATACTTCTAGACGAGCAAGCATACCACATTTACTTCTGTAAATGTCCTTTTCTAGTTTTTTAAATACATTTCATAGGTGTCCTGATTAGACAAACTCTGTTCTCATTGTGGCCCATATAAAACCGTTTTGCAAGTGATTAATCACTGTCTTACCCTACACAGAGATTGATAAGGTCTGAAAGGGACATCCCCATTGGCCAAGCCTGCAGTCTTTCTTGGTTAACTGATGATTTTGGTAACTTGCCTGAAAAAGGAAAAATTGTTGTTTATACACATAAATGCCAGAACTTGGTCTCTTAATTAAACAACAGGAAAGAAGCAGAAAAATCTAGTTTTCTGACTATGTGTAGCACTACTTAGCATGCTTGCTCGCTTGTTATCACCCACATGAGGGCGAAGCTGGTGTGGTTAGGCTGGTTAGTTACCGCTAAATAGTGTATCTCGGCCGGAGTAATAGGATAAATGTGTCTCAGCTCTGCTCGCCCTGACTAAAATTTACACTTCCAGCTTAAAAAAATGTATTTTGTGACGCCCCTACTGGAATTCTTTGCAGTTCGGTTGTTTTCTGTTAAATTCCCTGCCTCATGGGACAACAGAGCAGGCTCAACTTGCCTAGCTGACATAATGGACATAAATTGTCCATCTTTCACTTAAAGAAGTGGGTATAAACCAGAAAGATCAGGTTTTTTACTGGAATTCTTTACAGTTGTGGTTTTCTGTAGAAGAAAACACTTGTGTCAACTCTAACGGGGCGGCAGGGTTAGTGGTTAGAGCGTTGGACTCATAACACACTTTTACACATATGCTGCTACTCTGCTCTTTATTTTACTATTATTATTATCTATCCTGATGCCTTGTCACATTATGCCTTTGTCAAATACCTTATTATTATCTATCCTGATGCCTTGTCACATTACCCTGCCTTCATGTATATATCTACCTCAAATACCTTATTATTATCTATCCTGATGCCTAGTCTCATTACCCTGTCTTCATGTATGTACATAAATACCTTGTACCTCTGCACATTGATCTGGTACTAGTACCCCTGTATATAGCTCCATTCTTGTGTATTTTATTCCTTTTGTGTTACTATTTTCATAATAATTGTTTTACTCTTGTTGGGAAGGGCTCGTAATCAAGCATTTCAAGGTAAAGTTGATCCCCGTTGTATTCAGCTCATGTGACGAATAACATTTGATTTGACTTGAAATGAATAGGAGTGTCTGACGCTCGGCAAAAGTATTTAGTATTTTGAGTATTTAGCAGCTCTTCTTCCTGGGGTCCAAACAAGAACAAAACAATTACATCACAACACGCTACACCATAAATAAACCAATACATCATACAATAAATTACTACGTTATTACTCTAATATTACACATTTACAATATAAAATGTACAATACTACAATCTTAGTGTGTGTGTGTGAGAGAGTGTGTGTGTTTGTCTGTGCACGTCAATACCTCTCACAAAGACAAGTTGTGATGCAGTCAATCTCTCCTCTACTTTGAGCCAGGAGAGATTGTGTCAAGTTCTTTCAAAATCGAACCCAGAAGCAGACCAGGACAAGGAGAGTAGGAAGAAGGTGAGTATTTATTTACAAGCGAATGGGTAGATATATCCAGGTGGCGTAGCGGGCAGCGGTGGTGAGTTGATGGGAGTAAATAGGTGGATCCAATGGGGTAGCGGAATTCTCCGACGACCAGGCGGGAATGGGGTAAATGATCCGGGTGAGTAACTGAAGACAGAACAAACGGAGGTAAGTTTAAGGCAAGCAATACGTAAAAAAAAATAATAATAATAATTCTATCCAACTTGAGGCTGAAACTATGGCACGACATACTGTTCATGGCTAACGATCCGGCAGGGAATGGATGTCAGGTCCGGGCTTATGAAGAGGAGAGATGATGATCAGGACCAGGTGTGCAGATTACTGATGGGATACAGGTGCGGTGAACATCGATCTCCCAACAAGCTAATTGACCGGCAACCAGACAGGGTGCGTTCCAGGACACCGGAAACACACTCCAGGACAGAAACACAGGCAAACACAGACTAAGGAAGCGGGATTCGTGACAGATTGACATGCACGTTATTGATATTAGCCCTTTGTGTACATTTAAGGGGGAAGGGCACTCAACATGTATGGCACTGAAACAAATGAATGATGATTGGCTGAAATTAATTGATAATAATAAGATTGTGGGAGCTGTTTTGGTTGACCAGTGCAGCTTATTACATTATCAATTAGTCTGGTGTTATAAAAAACATGTGTTATGTCTTTACATTATCTGCTATATCGTGGATTGAGAGTTAGCTGTCTAATAGAACACAGCCTGTTCTTTAATGGATGCCTCTAACATAAACCAGGTAGAACTAAACGTCATCTAAAACCCTAAACAACATCTAAAACCCTGAACCTCATCTAAAACCCTAAACCTCAACAAAAACCCTAAACCTCAACAAAAACCCTGAACCTCAACAAAAACCCTGAACCTCAACAAAAACCCTGAACCTCAACAAAAACCCTGAACCTCATCTAAAACACTAAACCTCAACAAAAACCCTGAAACCTCATCTAAAACCCTGAAACTCATCTAAAACCCTAAACCTCATCTAAAACCCTGAACCTCATCTAAATCTTGTCATGATCTTGGCGTCAGTGAAGGTCTGTGAGGGAACACTGGTGGCGCATTCCATGTGACAGCGTGAGGGAGATTCCTGTCTGAAGAAAGACGACCTGGACCCGGCCAGACCAGACTTTTACTGAGAGGTTCCCGGGGGAAGATACCTGATCCGGCAAACCTCTGAGGGACACGTCTACTGAATTTCAGTAAGTCAACTGTCACGCCCTGACCATAGAGAGCTGTTTATTCTCTATATTGGTTGGGACATGACAGTGACTAGGGTGTGTTATCTAGGTGATTAATGATCAATGTTGGCCTGGTATGGTTCCCAATCAGAGGCAGGTGTTTATCGTTGTCTCTGATTGGGGATCATATTTAGGCAGCCATTTCACCATTGTGCTTTGTGGGATCTTGTCTAGGTATAGTTGCCTGTGATGGTCTACAGTCCAGCGCCTCCGTCGATGGTCTGCGTTCCAGAGCCTCCAGCGACAGTCTGCGATCCAGAGCCTCCACTCTCCCCTGGGTGAAGGCGTCTTTGCCGAACCTGGCAGGTGGACCTGGGCACTGTTTGATCCCAGGTGATCTCGTGGTGGTCAAAGACTTCAGGAGAAAGATTTGTCAGGACCCCCGTTGGAGAAGGTCGTACCAAGTTCTTCTAACCATCCCCACTGCGGTGAAGGTTGCTGAGAGATACCTGGATCCACGTGTCACACTGCAGATGATCCAGGAGAAGATGGGGCCTCGCCTGTTACGGTGGTGCAGTGTGGCCCCCTGCATTAGCACAGGAGTGCTAATAAGTACAATGGTACAAGTACAGTATCATCGCCAACCGGCATGAAGGCAGTCAAATTAGACTTCTCCAAGCACTGATGCTGTTGATGGTCATTAGTAGACTACCAAACGTGCTAACTGCCTGGTACTCTGCAATATATTGTCCCTCTAATCACTCTGACATCAATGCAAGTGTAATTGTAAATCTAATCAAACACTTCATGAGAGCCCATGAGCTCATGTTGCACAACATTTCTGTAGGATATACAATTGCACATGAAAACATGTAATGGCCTCTATTAAAAAGAGGAGGTTCCCATCAGGTTTCTATAGGCTAGGCCTACTATATTTATTTCTCAACTTTCCTAATATCAAGCAAATATTAAGCACTTCGCTTATCTTTACAACAGGAGTATAGTGTGATCATAATCCCAAGCTGTGTATTGCCGCTTTCCATGTTGTCTGTAGCTTGTGAGGTGTGGAAACACTTTTTTGCTTTTATGAATTTTGTCTTGTTGCTTTTTGTTCTATGTTGCTCTGTTTGTATGATACGTCTTGCTTGTCCTATGTTGCTCTGTCTGTATGCTACATCTTGCTTGTCCTATGATGCTCTGTGTGTGCTCACTGCTCAATGATTGTCTATATTGTAATTGTTTTTAATAACCTGTCCAGGGACTGCGGTTGAAAATTTGCTGGCTGGCTAAAACAGGCACTTTTACTGAAACGTTGATTAATGTCCACTGTCCCTGTAAAAATAAAATAAACTCAAACTCAAGTGCAGAGATGTATTTTTTCCCCTGACCTTGTTTCAAAACAGGTGCATGAAAATGGTCTAAATCAAAACAAATTTCACACATATTTAGTATATTTAAAGAAAAGATCAAATCAAGAATAGTCTGATGGGTGACAATATCACAATTCACAATCACTTGTGAATGATGCACATCTTAAGGCAAGAAACAATGCATTTTTTGGGGGGGGACTGTTTTGATTCATAGTCGCACACCTCATGTAGTTGTCACAAACTTTATACTGAGTGGACCAAGATGCAGCATGGTATGTTTCCATGCTTTTAATTAGGAAGAGAAAAACTAAAAGAGCAAAACAATACCGTGCAGTAACGACCTGTGCCGCTGCACAATGGGAAAATGGCTACCTAAATATGATCCCCAATCAGAGACAACGATAAACAGCTGCATCTGATTGGGAACCATACTAGGCCAACATAGAAATATAATTAACCTTGATAACCCACCCTTAATCATAACCCGACCTAACCAACATAGAGAATAAAAGCTCTCTATGGTCAGGGTGTGACAGTAGTAACCGAACCCATAGGCCTATATGTTTTGATAAGGTTTGTATCACAACTAAAGTGGCCCAAAAATGTCTAAAATTAAGTACATTAATTCGCTTTACAACGAGTGTAGAGCCTAACAGGCATACATACTGTATGCAGCGAGCGAGTTTCAAGTTTGGGGCAGATAATTTTACCATAAAATGCACCTTTATAATAAAAGCATTAAACGCATAAATGCATTTGTGGTCACTTTTGAGAATTGTGTTTTCCGCTAATGGAACGTTTGCGCTTAAAGCATACTGCCGTGTGCACATTGCTGCACTTATAATGTGAATAAATAGCCTAATATTTTATCAACATTTAAGCAAAACACTCTGATCTGCTGGGTCAGCCTAATTGCATAAAAACGTTTTTTTTAATGCTAGTGGTAGTACTAATTTGGGATCTATCGCATTCCACAACTTTCCCAGACTATGTTTGGAATATTTATTTCTCGCACAGAATAGAATAGGTAAACTGTTGTACTATGGGGGATAGTAGATTGACAAAGGCTAGTGCTTTTGCTGTTCGTTAGGCCTACTTATCTTGCTGGCTGACGAAAAGTAAATGTGGACAGTTGTTCCAATATCTTCAATATGTACCTCAGAATTGGATAAGGACGTGCACAGTTGCGTCCCCGATGTGTCTGCCTCCTGTATCCTATGAAAAAGACCCGATCATTTGATGGAGAGGCGTGTGAATGAGAGGTGCTTCAGAGCGGGCAGCATTTAGGGAGAAGGGCTGTAAAAGGCATGGCTTTTTTGTGTGCATTATGGCCACACAAAGGGGATGCCTCTGGGAAATTTAAGGCATTATCTATAGCTTCTCAAATTGTGAATGAGAGAGTGACGAAGTGTTTACAGCCGGCGCAACAAAACAAAGCAGATCTCATGCCTTTCAAGCGACTTTTTTCAAATCATCATTAGAGTTGCATCATGCAAGCTTACAATTTATTAAAAATCAAAACATATAGCCCAACGTTTGTTGAACAACTACAGTTTCATTAGTACCTCTAAATTAAGTATATAGGAGTACCTATTTATTTGTTAACCGCTCAACACAGAATAGCCGCACGTGCGCACTCAAATCGTTTGGAGAAAATATCCTTTCTATTTTATTCAGCATTGTTAAATTTGATTCTTTATACTATAAAATAATGCCACGGAATTCTAAGCAAATCTTGTCTGCTAAATGAACTAGTGCAGCCCACAACCATATGGCATAGCCAGATCAGGACCTGACATAAAGACAACTCAGTAAGCTACACTGTTCTTCTGAAATAGGCTACATTTTCTTAATTTCATGTTACTTTAGACCTATCTAAAATAAATTATGGATTTAATGTGAAGGTGTAGCCTATATTACATGGATGTATTATTATTTTTCTAATGTAAATGTTCCAAAGATCTGTGGCTTGCAGGCTATATGTGGAAGCCAGGAGATTCTGAATGTGTTCATGTTAATTAAGTTAACCCGTTAACAATGCCCTCCAAACATGGCAACTTTCTCATTATTGTTTTATTTTTAAAAGCAGAACATTGTTTGAGAGTGATCTGTGTGTATTAGCAGTAGTGGTTGAGGGTTTCCCTGCAAGAAAGAGTAGAAGGGTCCTAGTTGAAAGTAATAAAGACAGTGGTCTATCAGTTGACGTCCAATTTCCTCAGTGTTGACAGTATGTGTTATTAGTGGCTTTCAGATAGCAGTCTAATAACGCGATATTTGAGTAATTTGAAGAATCAAAGGTTTCAAATACAAGGCCACATGATGAATAGTGGGATTGAGCCTTGGGACTGATATTAAATGAAAGGCTACCATCTGGTGTTTAGGGTTAAAGATACACCTGCTTGTGTTAAGAGCTATGGAAACAATGATTAAACATTGAGAGATGTATTTACCTCTGAGTCTACGGATCCCTTGTGGATGTGTGTGTTTTTTTTAATAGATTCACTCCTGTTGATAGAAGTACAAACTTGCCTGTAGATTTTACCTTCATTATGATGATAATATTTCCATAAATTAAATTGTGTAATGAAGCATGTATGTAACTGATTGACTTACTAGAATGAAGGTTTTGAAAGGATAAACGATCAGGTTTTATGTGTTGATTTAGCTTACTTTAATAGAAGTATTGCGATAGAACCTCATTTGATAGTTTAAGCCATACATTAATGATTACCTTAAAATGTTACAATCGTTACCACAGAAGTGGTAAAAGGAGGGAGTGTGAGGGAACATTTTATTGTCTGCAGAGATAGCCTTGAATTGTACACAGCATTCCTCTCACTCTAGCTTGGTTCGTGCAGTTGACTGTGACCTCTTCAGACCAATTGGCAGTACGCCCAGAACATTGCGTATGCAACACAGTACGCCCAGAACATTGCGTATGCAACACAGTACGCCCAGAACATTGCGTATGCAACACAGTACGCCCAGAACATTGCGTATGCAACACAGTACGCCCAGAACATTGCGTATGCAACACAGTACGCCCAGAACATTGCGTATGCAACACAGTACGCCCAGAACCAAAAGGAGTATCTCAGTTTCAAGGTCTCAGCTTTGAGAGAAGAAGCCTTGTGAGGTGTCACTCAGTCACATGCAGGAACCAATGTTAATAATGAATAATGTTAATTATTCTTGTATGACTGGTTTGTGTAGCATTACATACTGACTGAAAGGGAACACCCTTGGCAGAGTTTTCATCAAGCTTGGACTGAGTTTGTGAACCTCTCCAGACATCATAATAAAGAGTGATTCATTTCATATTGACATCAGGTGTCCCTAGTGTTGAATCTCCACCACACCATGCAAATAAACTGATATCTCTAGCTTGAACAGACAGATTTTGATGGAGATTTTTGTATTATGCCAATTAGATTTCCGTGGGGCGTGGTCATCGACTTTTTAAAGGTGTAGACTACTAAAAAATGTGTGCCACACCCGACCCACGTGACCTGTGATTTCCGTGAATCTGATTGGTCAAAGAGGTGGCACCACAGGTCCCTGAGTGGTGGGGACATTTTTTTCTCCTGCTCTAAAGTTACCCCAGAGTTTTTTTTTTTGCTGAAAGCAACAACACTGTAAGGAATTCGAGTAGGCATAGCCTAAAACTGACATTTCTAGTTCATCCCCATTGTTTAAGTGAAAGACGGACAGTTTATGACATTTTATGGCAGCCTGCTGTGTTGTCCCATTAGGCAGAGGATTTTTAAAACTAAATACAACCAAACTGTAAATAATTCCAGTAATAGCTTCACAAAATATGTGTAACTTTTAGTCAGGGCGAGCAGCGCGCGAGCCACTTTATCCTGCTACTCCAGCTGAGATACACTATATAGCGGTAACTCACCTTGCCATGCTAGCTTCGCCCTCATGTGGGTGCTAACAAGCATGCTAAGTAGTGCTACGTATCAACAGCCATTGTCAACCAATCAAGTAGGGGTTGGAAGCTCTGGTGAGGTTCGATTGGTTACGCGCAAGCAATATCACCAAATATTTGCTTGATGATCAGCTATGCTCAACTTTAGTCCCGCCCTGTTCTGCTCCCTCTCCCATGCTTGCATCTCCCAATGGTCCCTGGCCAGTCCATTTCGTACTGCTTTACTTTCATTGAAAATGAATGGGAAGCTGTTGTTTCACCATGTGATACAGTCTAGTGTATACGCCCTGTCGGACGCGAGCTGCACGTTGAAATCTTGAAATCACGCTCTGCAAAAGTTTGGATTATGTGTTCGATGTAGCAGGCCAGAAAAACAGTTTTTTTCTGCTTCCTCCCTGTTGTTTAATTAAGAGACCGAAAAAATCAAATCAAATTTTATTTGCCACATGTGCCGAATACAACAAGTGTAGACTTTACCGTGAAATGCTTACTTACAAGCCATTAACCAACAGTGCAGTTTAAATATATATATATATATATTTATCAAGTAGGCTAAAATAAAAAGTAATAATAAAAAGTAACGCAATAAGAATAACAATACCGAGGCTATATACAGGGGGCACCGGTATCGAGTCAGTGTTCAGGGGTACAGGCTAGTTGAGGTAATCTGTAGATGTAAGTGGGGGCGAAATGACAAGTTCTGGCATTTCTGCGTGTTAACAACTATCGGGTAAGCGACCATAATCTTTAGCTACCGTAAAATACTGCTGATTTGGCTGATGGGAAAGTGCCTTTCAGACCTTAAAGTCTCTGTGTGTAGAGTAATGACATAGTGATGAATCAGTAGCAGAATGGTTTTATATGGGCTATGGTGGCCTTTTCTAATCAGGTCACACAGATTTAAACTCCTGGAAAACTCCTGGCCCTATAGGGAGGATGAAAACCCTGTCATACTGCAGCAACCTTTCTCATATGAATTATATTTTAAAACTGGAATAACAGGGAGTTTCCCTTACACAGACACAGAGACAACTGTGAATAGACAATACAACTAACAGGACAGAGCTTGTTTTATGCAGTGTTGCATCATGTAGGCCCAGGGATAGAAATGGCCTGTGTCCAAAATCCTTCAATTCCATCCCTGTGTATTCATCCCACTTGACTTATTCCACATTTAGTTGTGTTACAGTTTACATTCAAAATGGATTACATTTATGCTTTTTCTTCACCCATCTACACAGAGTACCCCATAGTGAAAATATGTTGTTTTTTAATCATTGCAAATTTATTGAAAATTAAATACAGAAATATCAAATTTACATAAGTTTTCACACCCCTGAGTCAATACTTTGTAGAAGCAACTTTGGCCACGATTAAAGCTGTGGGTATCTTTCGTTAAGTCTCTAAGAGCTTTCCACACCTGGATTGTACATCATTTACCTATTATTATTTTCAAAATTATTCAAGCTCTGTCAAATGTGTTGTTGATCATTGCTAGACGATTTTCAAGTTCTCTAGCAGATTTTCTAGCAGATTTAAGTCAAATCTGTAACTCAGCCAATCAGGAACATGCACTGACTTCTTGGTAAGAAACTCCAGTGTAGATTTGGTCTTGTGTTTTAGGCTACTGTCCTCCTGAAAGGCGAATTCATCTCCCAGTGTCTGGTGGAAAGCAGACTGGACAAGGTTTATTTTGAGGATTTTTCCTGCTCTTAGCTAAATTTGGTTTATTTTTTTATCCCGAAAACTCCTCAGTCCTTAACGATGACAAGCATACCCATAACATGATGCAGTCACCACTATGCTTGAAAATTTGTGGAGTGGTACTCAGTAATGTGTTGTATAGGATTTGCCCCAAACATAACACGTTGTATTCAGAACAAAAAGTGAATTGCTTTGCCACGTTTTTAGCAGTATTATTTTAGTCCCTTATTGCAAACGGGATGCATGTTTTGGAATATTTTTATTCTATACAGGGTTCCTTCTTTTCACTCTGTCAATTAGGTTAGTATTGTGGAGTAACTACAATGTTGTTGATCCATCTGCAGTTTTCTCCTATCACATTCATTAAACTTTGTTACTGTTTAAATGTTTATTTAATAACTACACCAGGCTCAAAGAGATATTCAATGTCTGCTTTTTGTTTACCCACCTACCAATGGGTGCCCTTCTTTGTCATGCATTGGAATACCTCCCTGGTCTTTGTGGTTGAATCTGTGTTTGAAATTCACTTTTCGACTGTGGGAATTCAAAATTCATTCAAAATTCATGTTAAACACTATTTTTGCACACAAAGTTGGTCCACGCAACTGATTATCTGACTTGTTAAGTACATTTTTACTCTTTAACTCAGGTTTGTTAGCTGCGCCCAGTAATTGTCCACACCGGATCTTAATGAGTGCTTGTTTCCTTTGAAATGTGTGTGTTTGAATAGACTCACATTAACAGCTTCATATGACTTAGCATTCTAGCTCCATCCTGGTGGGACAGTGGACTAATTCCATGGATAGAGAACAGAAGATTCAACGACAAAAAATGAATGCCAAAGCAAATTAATTTCCATGTGTCCTGTCTGTGCTTAGAGTTGGAAACAGTCAACTCAAACTAAGCTAGCAGTATTATTAAAAGTCTTATGTGAAACATGTCCTCAGAATGTTATTGAATTATCTTCAAATAACCTATCATTTCTGTTAATAGAACATTAATAAAACTTCCCAGGAAAACTTTCAGGGAACCATCGTAAAACATTTTCAGAACCTCCGTACAACCTAAAAATAAACATTCCCGGAACAGGTGAAGTTCACACTTCAGTTCTCAGAATGTTTAAAAAACAATACTTTTTACCAGTTAGGAAACTGAGGGCTTTGTTCCCAGAACCAATGGGAAAACAAAAACCTGCATTCCCACAACTTCGAAGGAACCAAATGTGTTTGCTGGGAGGCTTTCAAAAGGCACTTCAAACAAACAGATTCTAATTTTGGTGCGCATAGAATGATGTCATTCAAATGTATGTTCCACTGCAATTTTTCTTCACAATATGATGCAGATAGGCTCATTCTGTTCAAGACAACCCAGGCTGTAACGTATGTCATCCTTGTAACTGAGGATAAAAAATCATTAACATGAGTTTTCAAACACAGAAATGTGTGTGGTTAGCTTGTATGACATCAAAGTGGAATTTATTATAATCCTTAATGTCACATCTTTCATAACACATCGACTCATTTAATGCAATTCCCCCACTCAAACAACAACAGATGTGCAAAAGTAGCCCAATTAGCTGGTGGGATGGTGTTATCTTATTGTCTCTTGTGGTGCTCAAGTTTATAATGGCTGTCCGCCAAAACCGGCTGCCATTTTCATCTCATATATGGGATGACAGGGGCAAGTGAACTGAGCAGTTGGGCAAGTTGAACCTGCTCTAAAATTTCCCCAGGTGTTTTTTTAAATTTTTTACTGAAAACAAAACTTTAAGGAATTCCAGTAGGTTTAGCCTATTTTTATATTGAACCTTTATTTAACTAGACCAATCAGTTAAGAACAAATGATTATTTACAATGATGGCATACCCTGTCCAAACCCCAGTCCAATTGTGTGCCACCCTATGGGACTCCCAATCACGGCCAGGTTGTGATACAGCCTGGAATCGAACCAGGGTCTGTAGTGACACCTCGAGCACTGAGATGTACAAAGAGAGAACAGTGTAGAATGCCCCCCCAAAACGGATCTTTCAGTTCCATCGTCAATTTATGGCAACTGGGCATGTTGAGCCTGTGGTTGAGCCATTAGTCAGAGGATTCTTTTTAATTGAATGGTTGCGGTTCTGGATTAATAGAATGCTCAGCCTACCACAGGCTGGGTTCTGACAGGGGGAGGAGCTCACAGCCTGCAATAAATAGCGGATGATTACGTTGAGAGAAAAATACTTCTAAGAGTTATCCGTCGGTCTGGGAACAGTCCGAAGGGAAATACATTTTGTAATTTACGCCTCACACCTTTACTCGGCTCCTTTTGTGATATTTGGATCACCGTAATTCGTTTCCAAATGACGCGGTTAGTAAGCAGTTGTTTCATTACTCTGTTCGTGCTGTTCCTGTGGCTGGTCGAAGACATCGCAGATGCTTGCAAATGCTCCCCTCCGCATCCCCAAAAGGCTTTTTGCGATGCAGAGATCGGTAAGGCAATTTTGGTAACATTTTACTTTTCAGCCTTCACATGTTGAGAGCTATTAATACGCACCATGCAAACATTTGATATATTGTCTGTGGTCGTAGTAGAAATAATTATGACATGATCATTAAGCCTATTTATACATCACACAATTATATACAAAATAAAATAGGCGACAGTGAGATGGGCTATCAATCTTGATCCTGGAGAACTATGCTTCTGTCAATGTTGAATCCAAACCTATTTGTAACGAACCTGAGTCAATTTATCAACCAGCCAATTATTAGAATCAGGTGCGCTAGACTAGGGATGGCGCAAAAACCTACAGGACTGCAGCTCTCCAGGAACAGGTTTGAGAGCCCTGCGTTGCTTTAGGAATAAAGTGTCACTACACATTTTATTTGAGATTCGTTTACAAAACATTAAGGACATCTGCTCTTTCCATGACATGGACTGGCCAGGTGTAAACTATGATCCCTTATTGATGTCACTTGTTAAATCCCCTTCAGTGTCGATTTAAGGAGACAGGTTAAAGAAGGCTGTTTAAGCCTAGAGACAATTGAGACATGGCTTGTGTATGTCATTCAGGGTGACTGGGTAAGACCAAAGATTGAAGCGCTGTTAAATGGGGCAATGGTAGTATGTGCCAGGCACACCTGTTTGTGCAAAGAACTGCAACGCTGCTGGGTTTTTCACACTGAACAGTTTCCTGTGTATCAAGAATGGTCCACCACCCAAAGGACATTCAGCCGACTTGAGACAATTGTGGGAAGCATTGGAGTCAACATGGGCCAGCATCACTATGGAATGCTGTCGAGTCCATGTGCCAATGACTTGAGGTTTTGTTCTATGGACTAGTCTTACAGCAGCAGCTACTGTACAGCATCTTCCTACCTGAACCAATCATCTACAGAGAGCACGTTTAAACCGGGTGTGTCAAATTAAAAGCAGAAGACCAGAACTAGGAATGTAGGACCAGGAGGGAAATGGACTCTGTCATCTGTTTTGACGTTAACCTAGGCAAAATGTTACACCCATTAACTTATGCACAAACATTCTGAACAGAGTGTTGGGTATTGGGTCTGTAAAGCGTTCTACACTTCTCTCTGCTCCATATCACCCTTACACCATCAGTGTGACTGACCAGTGTACCAGAATGGTTTAAGGAACATTATTGAAATCCATGTCTCCCTCTTCTAGTGATCAGGGCGAAGGTGGTTGGAAAGGAAACGGTGTCTGACGCCATTAAGTATGACATCCAACAGATCAAGGTATGATCAGCCTTTTTATTAAGTGGTTGTTCCTTCCTGCACTGACACATTGAAGCCCCCTGAACCCCAGTCTGACAGCTGGGCCCAGTTCTCTCTTCCCCTTGGCTCCAGCCCTTCAATGTCTACAGATCTGGATAGGTATAAGGAGTGTCGTTGTGGTACTTCCACCATATGAAATTAGTATACTTCTATAAAAAGCCTCTCCCTAAAGTGTTGACGTTCCTGTTGGTCCAAGTCTATGTTGACATCCTCTATATGAACTCAGCTGCCACTTCATTAAAGCTATATCACTACATTCTCTAACAGATAGTTAGTTGGCCCTCTGATGTCACAGGTTGCTGCATTTCTATATTTGAATTTATAAAGTCATTTAACTTAAACTCTCACTGTGCCTTACATCATTACTAACCTTTAGTCATGAGCTAGCTGTCCTTGAGGCTGGGTGTGGTAACTGGAATAAATGATCGCTTGCACCTTACAGATCTGTGAATATCAAAGGGTGAAGACTGACAGTGCCTGAGAGCTGTAATTGGTGAGGTTCCAAATGATATGTAGATGTTTGACAGATCCTCTGTTCTCCTTGTGATTGGCTAGATGTTCAAATGCCCAGACCGGGTTATCCACGCCGTCTTCACTGCACCATCCCCAGCCGCATGCGGTGTGACTCTGGACCTCAACAAGGAGTATCTCTTCACAGGTGAGGTTCTCACTACGTTACCCACGTTCTGTTGCCAACACTGGTTAACCCTATCAGTCCTCAGACTCCAGCACAAATCAGCTTTCCATTATCTGCATGTCCAGCCCTTAGATTTCACCTCAAGTGTTTAGCACTTTTATTTTCAGGACAACCAGGCCTACAAGTAAACCACAAAACAATTTGATGTGGACTTTGGCATTAATGAGTTTCATTGACAAATGTTATCAAGCTTTGGCAGACCTCATGTTATTACTTTTAATTAACTTTAACTAAGCAAGTCAGTTAAGAACACAGCTTCTAAAAATTTTACCTTGTTACAATTCATATGGAAATTAGTAAATTTAAATATATTTATGAGGCCATAATCTATGGATTTCACATGACTGGGAATACAGATTTGAAACTGTTGGTCGTAGATACGGTACCTTAAAAAAAGGCCGTATCAGAGCCAGTATCTGGTGTGACCAACATTTGCCTCATGCAGCTCAACACATCACCTACGTGTAACTTAGGCTGTTGCTTGTGGCATGTTCAGCTCGACGTTGCTGGATATTGGCTGGAACACTTCGAACCAGTGCATCCCAAATATGCTCAATGGGTAACATGTGTGAGGATTGCAGGCCATAGAAGTTGGAAATTATCAGCTTCCAGGAATTATGGGGAGATCATTGCGACGTGGGGCCATGCATTATAATGCTGCAACATGAGGTGATAGTGGCGGATGAAGGGCAAATTCTCTAAAACAGAGGCGGCTTATGGTAGAGAAATTATCTGGCAACAGCTCTGTGGACTTCCCTGCAATCAGCATGCCAATTGCATGCTCCCTCAACTTGAGCCATCTGTGGCACTGTGACAACTGCACATTTTAGTGTTTTTTTTTTTAAATTGTCCCCAGCACAAGGTGCACATGTGTAATTATGTTTAATCAGCTTCTTGATATGCCACGCCTGTGAATTGGCTGGACTATCTTGGGAAAGGGGAAATGCTCACTAACATGGATGAAAACAAATCTGTGCACAACCTGAGAAATTAGCTTCTTGTGAAATTTCTGCAGTCTCTTATTTCGGCCATTGAAACATGGGACCAACACTAAACTCAGCAAAAAGACGTCCCTTTTTCAGGACCCTGTCTTTCAAAGATAATTTGTAAAAATCCAAAAACTTCAGATCTTCTTTGCAAAGGGTTTACACTGTTTCCCTGCTTGTTCAATGAACTGTAAACAATTAATGAACGTGCACCTGCGGAACGGTCGTTAAGACAATAACAGCTTACAGACTGTAGGTAACTAAGGTCACAGTTATGAAAACTTGGGGCACTTTCCCCATGGTACATTGACTACTATCTCCTCTGTCTGTAGGCAAGCTGGAGACTGGAAGGATGTATGTAACACTGTGTGGCTATAATCTGCCCTGGGAGGACTTGAGTGCTGCACAAAAGAACAGCTTGACTCACCGCTACCAACGCGGCTGTGATTGCAAGGTGTGTGTGGGAATTAGTCATATTAATGTACACCAATATTTACACAGCACGTTTTCTAAAAGGGAGTATATTACTCTGGTCATATTGGCAAAACACATGAGCCAGAGTATTTGTATAATAATCAGTGATCTTGGTCTCTCTCTGCTCCACAGATCATCCACTGCACTTCGCTCCCCTGTCCGATCAGCACCACAGATGCATGCCTGTGGATGGACTGGGGGACAAACAATGGCCAAAACCTTGCCTGTATCAAGATTAATGGTTCTTGTGCTTGGAAGTAGTTCCTAGATATTGGGGACTCCTATACTCTACAGGCCATCCGCTTAGTGACTCCAGATGACAAAGCTGCCAATGTGTAGTTTTAAATGAACCAACATGTCTTGCTGGTCACTTCTTGTAAAATAAACAAATCAAATATAGCATTGTTAATGTCTTCTGCCATTCATTTTTTAAATGGATTTTTAATTTAACTGGAACCAAAGCTGTTATCAACCCCAAATCGTGATCAGTGTTGTCCAATATGTTTATTTGTAAATAGAACAGTATTCCTGAAGCATCAAGCAGGGCGTCATGTAGAATGTTCAGATATGTTCTATACATGAAGAACAAATTGTCTTCTCTGACATGAAAGTAAACATGTAGGCTCTAATGGCGTTTCTATATGGAACATTCTACATTTGTCTACTGATTGGGGCCCTTTAGTAGTTTGGGTCTAAACCAGGGCTTTACCTATGTAATGACCATTAAACAACTGACTTGTTCTGTAATATTCTTTAGTGGGATGAATAGTTTGTTTCAGTCATTTTGCAGACCAGGGAGTGTTTTGAAAGCCTTCTAAAGAAGAGCAGTAATTGGTCGATGTGGAACAAATCAGACATTGATTCTCAAAAGTAAAGTTAATAATTAGGTATGAAACCACCCAGACGTGTACCCACCATGGTATTGGGCATCTGCTGACATTTGAACTAATCTGGTTTAGAAGACAAACTTGCATGTAATTGCAGAGAACATTGTGTAAATTTTGGCCAGCTTTTTTTGATCAGATTGTATTGCAAGGCATGCTTTGTGTAGGATATGCTGTGCTGGCATACGCAGCTGTAGGTTTTAAACCACCTTTCGAGGCTTATTTTTCTGTAAAGAGTTTGCTTGTCTATCTGGAATGGGTTATTTCTGGTAAAACAATAGCTTTCTTTAGACGTTCCGTGCGCCATGCCCGACCTCTGGTCACAGAGGTGTCAAGTCCCAGAGTGGTGGGCAACTTGTCTTCTCCGGATTGTAACAGTTCACTTTTCCCCACAAACATGTTTAATTTCCACCAGATGGGTGCAGTGAAATGTGTTTTTAGGTCAGTTAAATTAGTATGCTTGTCCTTGGAGCAAATTGGAGGTAAGTGCCATGTACAAGGGCACACAGACTGCTCAGTTATTCCAACCAGTGACCTTTGGGTTACTGGCCACACATTCCACTAGGCCAGTGTTCTTGGTCCTGGAGGACCCCCAAAAGTACACATTCTAGATGTATCCCTGGACAATCAGCTCATTGAGGGCTTGATAGGTTGACATATTGAATCAAGTTTGCTTGTCCAGGATTAAAATACAAATGTGTCGTTTGGGGTACTCAAACCAGAGTTGGAAAACAAACCAGAGTTGGAAAACACTGCACTAGGCTACCCAGAGTTGGTTGCTACCCAGAAAACACTGCACTAGGCTACCCAGAGTTAGAAAACACTACACTGGGCTACCCAGAGTTGGAAAACACCACCCGTGGCCCCGCTGCCTTCAGCGCCATCGCCCCATGCTTGCATTGTAGGCTGCCTCGTCGCTGTTTGTAATCAGGCCTACCTCTGTCGTGTAGTCAGCAAATTTGAGTTGGAGTCGTGCTTGACCACTCCATCCTGGGTGAACATTGTCTGGAAAGCAGACTATGAACTACATTGAATTATGTTGGGCAGAAATTTGAGTTTGAATCAAAAGTTTCTAACAATCTCTACAAGCCGGAATGTTAAAATTCTATTTTAATGCATTTTACCCGTTGTCCATGTGGTTGGCCCTTTCCCTGGTAGGAATGGGAGACCATATATCCACAGGAAAGTACAGGTATAATTACATCAACTTTTCAAAGCACGGGGGGTGCTTTCAGATTTGTCACTTGAAGCATGCGCAAAACCATGAAAACGCATGCATGGGTTCCGCAAGTATGTTTGCCGATTTATACTGTCATTTGCGCATGGCTACAGAAGCCTATAGCTTCGGTCTCCATCTAATTTGTTAAAACCTCTTTAAGCATCTGCCCCTTTTTTCCCCATTTTCGCCTAAAATGACACTCAAATCTAACTGCCTGTAGCTCAGGACCTGAAGCAAGGAAATGCGTATTCTTGATACCATTTGAAAGGAATGAGACGACAGGACTTAGAAAACCGATCCACAACGACCAGGATCGTATTATTTCCCTGGGACGGGGGAAGGTCGGTAAGAAAGTCCACCAATAAGTGTGTCCATGGCTGTTGTGGAACGGGAAGGGGTTGTAACTTCCCTCTAGGCAGGTGCCGAGGAGCCTTGCTCTGAGCACACACTGAGCAGGAGGAGACATAAAATCTCACGTCTTTCGCCAGCGTGGGCCACCAGTATCTCCCTCTCAGACTCCGCACTGTCCTCTCGATGCCAGGATGACCCGAGGAGGGGAGAGTATGAGCCCACCGGATCAGCTTGTCTCGGACCCCCCTCGGCACGTACTGAGTCCCCACTGGACAGTTAAGGGGGGCCGACTCTAACCGTGAGGCCTCCTCTATCTCCGCCTCCACCTCCCATACCACTGGTGCCACGAGACATGACGGTGGAATGATGGGAGTTGGCTCAACGGACCGCTCCTCGGTATCATAGAGGCGGGACAGCGCGTCGGCTTTGGTGTTTTGGGAGCCTGGCCGGTATGAGATGGTAAACCCGAAACCTGGTAAAAAAACATGGCCCATCTAGCCTGACGTGGATTTAGTCTCCTCGCTGCCCGGATATACTCGAGATTACGATGGTCAGTCCAGATGAGAAAAGGGTGTTTCGCCCCCTCAAGCCAATGTCTCCACACCTTCAGAGCCTTGACTACAGCTAACAACTCCCGGTCCCCCACGTCATAGTTTCGCTCCGCTGGGCTGAGCTTGCTCGAAAGAAAGCACACGGGCGGAGCTTGGGTGGCACGCCGGAGCGTTGGGACAGCACGGCTCCAACCCCAGCCTCGGACGCATCCACTTCCACTATGAACGCTAAAGAGGGGTCCGGATGCGCCAACACGGGCGCATTGGTGAACAGCTCCTTCAAACGACTGAAAGCTCTGCCCGCCTCTGCTGACCAACGCAAGCGCACCGGTCCTCCCTTAAGCAGTGAGGTGATGGGAGCAGCCACCTGACCAAAACCCCGGATAAACCTCCGGTAGTAATTGGCAAACCCTAAAAACCGCTGCACTTCTTTCACTGTGGTCGGAGTCGGCCAATTACGCACGGCTGTAACGCGGTCATCCTCCATCACCCCCCTGGAGGTGGAAATACGATACCCCAGGAAGGAAACGGACTGTTTGAAAAACTCACATTTCTCCGCCTTGCAATACAGGTCATGCTCCAGCAGTCGCCCAAGTACCTTACACACCAGAGACACATGCGCCGCGCGTGTGGCAGAATAGATCAAGATGTCATCGATGTACACTACCACTCCCTGCCCGAGCAGGTCTCTGAGAATCTCATCTACGAAGGATTGGAAGACGGCTGGAGCATTCTTCAACCCATATGGCATGACGCGGTACTCATAATGACCAGATGTAGTACTAAATGCGTTTTTTCACTCATCTCCTCCCTGGATACGCACCAGATTATAAATCAAATCAAATCTTATTTGTCACATACACATGGTTAGCAGATGTTAATGCGAGTGTAGCGAAATGCTTGTGCTTCTAGTTCCGACAATGCAGTAATAACCAACAAGTAATCTAACTAACAATTCCTAATCTACTGTTTATACACAGTGTAAGGGGATAAAGAATATGTACATAAGGATATATGAGTGAGTGATGGTACAGAGCAGCATAGGCAAGATACAGTAGATGGTATCGAGTACAGTATATACATGTGAGATGAGTATGTAAACAAAGTGGCATAGTTAAAGTGGCTAGTGATACATGTATTACATAAGGATGCAGTCGATGATATAGAGTACAGTATATAGGTATGCATATGAGATGAATAATGTAGGGTAAGTAACATTATACGCGCGTGCCCCGTGAAATGATTCCATTGCCATAGCGATGAGAGGTAGTGGGTAACTAAACCCCACTGTGATGGAATTTAGACCTCTATAATCAATGCACGGACGCAGACCTCCATCCTTCTTCTTCACAAAAAAGAAGCTCGAGGAGACGGGTGATGCGGAGGGCTGAATGTACCCCTGTCCCAGCGATTCAGAAACATATGTTTCCATCGCTACTGTCTCCTCCTGGGACAATGGATACACGTGACTCCTAGGAAGTGCAGCGTCCTCTCGACGATGGGGTGGTAATTGGGTCGCCTTCTTTTTACTGAAGGCGATAGCCAAATCGGCATATTCAGAGGGAATGCGCACGTTGGAAACCTGGTCTGGACTGTCCACCGTAGTCGCACCAACGGCAACTCCTATACACCTACCTGAACACTCCTCTGACCACCCCTTAAGAGCCCCCTGTCGCCAGGAAATCACCGGGATATGTTGAGTTAGCCAGGGAACTCCCAACACCACTGGAAACGCAAGTGAATCTATAAGGAACAGACTAATCTGCTCCTTATGATCCCCCTGCGTTACCATGTCCAGCGGCACCGTAGCCTCCCTAATTACTCCTGAACCTAATGGTCGGCTATCTAAGGAGTGCACGGGGAAAGGTAGGTCTAACGACACCAGGGGAATCCCTAGCCTTAACGCGAGCCCACGATCCATGAAATTCCCAGCTGCGCCTGAATCGACTAGCGCCTTATGCTGTAGAGAGGGAAAAAACCCAGGGAACGAAGTCAACACATACACATGACCGACAGGAAGCTCTGGGTGATTCTGGTGCTTACTCACCTGGGGTGATCGAACAGTGCTCCGCCTGCGCTCCCGACTCCCAGACGAGTTCCTCCAGCACCGGTCGGCCGTGTGCCCTCGTCGACCACAACTGGTGCAGAGGACACTCCTCCTCCGGTCCCCCTCGAAGCCGCTCCTCCTAATTCCATAGGGATAGGGGCAGGAGGGCTGGGAAGTGGGAACGACAGGGCCTGATCCGAACGCCCGCGGGCAGCCAACAGGTTGTCGAGACGGATAGCCAAGTCAATAAGTTCATCCAGTGTGAAAGTGGTGTCCCGACATGCCAGCTCCCTGTGGACGTCCTCCCTGAGACTGCATCTGCATATTTGAAATGTTTACTTGAATTCCTTACCACCCCAAACAATGTGTCACTACCAAAACATAGTGAAAAAGCTTTGAAGATTGAGACCTCATGAATGATCTGAACCAGTATCTGTGGGTGAGAGACCTCATGAATGATCTGAACCAGTATCTGTGGGTGAGAGACCTCATGAATGGTCTGAACCAGTATCTGTGTGGTAGAGACCTCATGAATGATCTGAACCAGTATCTGTGTGGTAGAGACCTCATGAATGATCTGAACCAGTATCTGTGGGTGAGAGACCTCATGAATGGTCTGAACCAGTATCTGTGGGTGAGAGACCTCATGAATGGTCTGAACCAGTATCTGTGTGGTAGAGACCTCATGAATGATCTGAACCAGTATCTGTGGGTGAGAGACCTCATGAATGGTCTGAACCAGTATCTGTGTGGTAGAGACCTCATGAATGATCTGAACCAGTATCTGTGGGTGAGAGACCTCATGAATGGTCTGAACCAGTATCTGTGTGGTAGAGACCTCATGAATGATCTGAACCAGTATCTGTGGGTGAGAGACCTCATGAATGGTCTGAACCAGTATCTGTGTGGTAGAGACCTCATGAATGATCTGAACCAGTATCTGTGGGTGAGAGACCTCATGAATGGTCTGAACCAGTATCTGTGTGGTAGAGACCTCATGAATGGTCTGAACCAGTATCTGTGGGTGAGAGACCTCATGAATGATCTGAACCAGTATCTGTGGGTGAGAGACCTCATGAATGGTCTGAACCAGTATCTGTGGGTCCCTCATGAATGATCTGAACCTATCTGTGGGTGAGAGACCTCATGAATGGTCTGAACCAGTATCTGTGTGGTAGAGACCTCATGAATGATCTGAACCAGTATCTGTGGGTGAGAGACCTCATGAATGGTCTGAACCAGTATCTGTGGGTGAGAGACCTCATGAATGATCTGAACCAGTATCTGTGTGGTAGAGACCTCATGAATGGTCTGAACCAGTATCTGTGGGTGAGAGACCTCATGAATGGTCTGAACCAGTATCTGTGGGTGAGAGACCTCATGAATGGTCTGAACCAGTATCTGTGGGTGAGAGACCTCATGAATGGTCTGAACCAGTATCTGTGGGTGAGAGACCTCATGAATGGTCTGAACCAGTAAAAGACCTCATGAATGGTCTGAACCAGTATCTGTGGGTGAGAGACCTCATGAATGGTCTGAACCAGTATCTGTGGGTGAGAGACCTCATGAATGGTCTGAACCAGTATCTGTGGGTGAGAGACCTCATGAATGGTCTGAACCAGTATCTGTGGGTGAGAGACCTCATGAATGTCTGAACCAGTATCTGTGTGGTAGAGACCTCATGAATGGTCTGAACCAGTATCTGTGGGTGAGAGACCTCATGAATGGTCTGAACCAGTATCTGTGTGGTAGAGACCTCATGAATGATCTGAACCAGTATCTGTGGGTGAGAGACCTCATGAATGGTCTGAACCAGTATCTGTGGGTGAGAGACCTCATGAATGGTCTGAACCAGTATCTGTGGGTGAGAGACCTCATGAATGGTCTGAACCAGTATCTGTGTGGTAGAGACCTCATGAATGGTCTGAACCAGTATCTGTGGGTGAGAGACCTCATGAATGATCTGAACCAGTATCTGTGGGTGAGAGACCTCATGAATGGTCTGAACCAGTAGTGAGAGATCATGAATGGTCTGAACCAGTATCTGGTGGTAGAGACCTCATGAATGATCTGAACCAGTATCTGTGGGTGAGAGACCTCATGAATGGTCTGAACCAGTATCTGTGGGTGAGAGATCATGAATGGTCTGAACCAGTATCTGTGAGAGACCTCATGAATGGTCTGAATCTGTGGGTGAGAGACCTCATGAATGGTCTGAACCAGTATCTGTGTAGAGATCATGAATGGTCTGAACCAGTATCTGTGGGTGAGAGACCTCATGAATGGTCTGAACCAGTATCTGTGGGTGAGAGACCTCATGAATGATCTGAACCAGTATCTGTGGGTGAGAGACCTCATGAATGGTCTGAACCAGTATCTGTGGGTGAGAGACCTCATGAATGGTCTGAACCAGTATCTGTGTGGTAGAGACCTCATGAATGATCTGAACCAGTATCTGTGGGTGAGAGACCTCATGAATGGTCTGAACCAGTATCTGTGGGTGAGAGACCTCATGAATGGTCTGAACCAGTATCTGTGGGTGAGAGACCTCATGAATGATCTGAACCAGTATCTGTGGGTGAGAGACCTCATGAATGGTCTGAACCAGTATCTGTGGAAGATGGAAATCACAAATTCAACAATGAGCAATCTGGAAGGAATCAGTGACTGCCTAATGTTAACTGCAAGCATTGCAAAGCAATCACAAGTCTGCTATTCAGTGGAGTGGCTGTGTGATCCCAAATTTGGGATTTTTTATTTTATTTATTTAACCTTTATTTAACTAGGCAAGTCAGTTAAGAACAAATTCTTATTTACATTGATGGCCTTCCAAAAGGAAAAGGCCTCCTGTGTGGACGGGGTCTGGGATCAAATAAATAAATAATATATATATTAGGTCAAAAACACAACATATAGAGAGACCTAAGACTAAAACATAGCAAGGCAGCAACACATGACAACTGATTAATTGCTATGTCATACCCTACACAGAGATTGACTTTAAAGGCACAGTGCAGTCAAAAATGTAAATGTTCTATGTTTTATATATATATTTCTACACTATGAAGTTGGAAGAATACTGTGAAATTGTCAGAATTATGATAATGCCCTTTTAGTGTAAGAGCTGTTTGAAAAGAAATGTCAGCCTGTTTTGTTGGGATGGAGTTTTGGGCTGCCTGGTTACATCCTCACATGGTAAATGAGTGAATAGACCAATATGACCAAACCTCTCTGCCAATAACAACTTGTTTGACCATTTTAATTGAAAACAATCACAGTAAGGTACTTAACTGTAGCCCAAAAATGATTTTATATTGAGATATAAACACGGCTGCATTGGACCTTTATCAAGGTCTGAAAGTCTCTTTCCTATTGGCCAAGTATTATTTCAAGGTCTGAAAGTCTCTTTCCTATTGGCCAAGTATTATTTCAAGGTCTGAAAGTCTCTTTCCTATTGGCCAAGTATTATTTCAAGGTCTGAAAGTCTCTTTTCTATTGGCCAAGTATTATTTCAAGGTCTGAAAGTCTCTTTCCTATTGGCCAAGTATTATTTCAAGGTCTGAAAGTCTCTTTCCTATTGGCCAAGTATTATTTCAAGGTCTGAAAGTCTCTTTCCTATTGGCCAAGTATTATTTCAAGGTCTGAAAGTCTCTTTCCTATTGGCCAAGTATTATTTCAAGGTCTGAAAGTCTCTTTCCTATTGGCCAAGTATTATTTCAAGGTCTGAAAGTCTCTTTCCTATTGGCCAAGTATTATTTCAAGGTCTGAAAGTCTCTTTCCTATTGGCCTAGTATTATTTCAAGGTCTGAAAGTCTCTTTCCTATTGGCCAAGTATTATTTCAAGGTCTGAAAGTCTCTTTCCTATTGGCCAAGTATTATTTCAAGGTCTGAAAGTTTCTTTCCTATTGGCCAAGTCAGCAGTATTTTCTGGTTGTCGGAAGATTATGGTCACTTACCCGGAAATATGAAGACAGTTGTTAACTAAGAAATGCCACAACTTGTCAGTCTCTTAATTAAACAATTGGGAGGAAGCAGGAAAATCTGTTTAAATGGCCTGCTACATCGGACACGTAGGCCTAACTGTTACAGAGTATGAGACGCTCCTATGCTCCATGAGAGGCTTGCACTCTCATGGACATTTTGACATGCAGCTCATGTCTGACAGGGCGTATACACTAGACACAGCATCCCGATGTGAAACAACAGCTTCCTATTCATTTTCAATGGAAGGAAAACGGTGAGAAGCGAAGTGGGCGTGGACTGGTGGGTCATGTGAGCATGGGGCTATGGAGCTGAATGCAGCGGGACGGCGGGTAGCCTAGAGGTTAGAGAGTTTGGCCAGTAACTGAAAGGTTGCTGGTTTGAAGACAAGGTGAAAACATTTTCTGTGTGCCTTTGCGCAAGGCATTTAACTCTAATTTGCTCCAGGGGCGCTGCACTACTATGGCTGACCCTTTAGAACTGCACCTGTGTATATGAAAAATAATGCTTTTTTTTTGGGGGGGGCAAAACTGAACTTTGTGCAAATCGTAGGTAACCAATTGAAGCGCACTATAGCATCCAACCCCTACTGGATTGGTGAGGCCAGTACAGGTGCATCATTGCTGGCACCGAGAGACT
>NC_088225.1:34221333-34271572 GCF_036934945.1 Oncorhynchus masou masou
GGACAAGGGTGATCTCCTACTGTATCATAGGTCTATAGACAAGGGTGATCTCCTACTGTATCATAGGTCTATAGACCAGGGTGATCTCCTACTGTATCATAGGTCTATAGACCAGGGTGATCTCCTACTTTATCATAGGTCTATAGACCAGGTTGATCTCCTACTGTATCATAGGTCTATGGACCAGGGTGATCTCCAACTGGATCATAGGTCTTTGGAGCAGGGTGATCTCCTACTGTATCATATTTCTATAGACCAGGGTGATCTCCAACTGTATCATAGGTCTACAGATCAGAGTGATCTCCTACTGTATCAAAGGTCTATGGACCAGGGTGATCTCCTACTGTATCATAGGTCTATAGACCAGGGTGATCTCCTACTGTATCATAGGTCTATGGACCAGGGTGATCTCCTACTGTATCATAGGTCTATAGACCAGGGTGATCTTCTACTGTATCATAGGTCTATAGACCAGAGTGATCTCCTACTGTATCATAGGTCTATAGACCAGGGTGATCTCCTACTGTATCATAGGTCTATAGACCAGGGTGATCTCCTACTGTATCATAGGTCTATAGACCAGGGTGATCTCCTACTGTATCATAGGCCTATAGACCAGGGTGATCTCCTACTGTATCATAGGTCTATAGACCAGGGTGATCTCCTACTGTATCATAGGTCTATAGACCAGGGTGATCTCCTACTGTATCATAGGTCTATAGACCAGGGTGATCTCCTACTGTATCATAGGTCTATAGACTCCTACTGTATCAGGTCTATAGACCAGGGTGATCTCCTACTGTATCATAGGTCTATAGACCAGGGTGATCTCCTACTGTATCATAGGTCTATAGACCAGGGTGATCTCCTACTGTATCATAGGTCTATAGACCAGGGTGATCTCCTACTGTATCATAGGTCTATAGACCAGGGTGATCTCCTACTGTATCATAGGCCTTTAGACCAGGGTGATCTTCTATTGTATCATAGGTCTATAGACCAGGGTGATCTCCTACTGTATCATAGGCCTATAGACCAGAGTGATCTCCTACTGTATCATAGGTCTATAGACCAGGGTGATCTCCTACTGTATCATAGGTCTATAGACCAGGGTGATCTCCTACTGTATCATAGGTCTATAGACCAGGGTGATCTCCTACTGTATCATAGGTCTATAGACCAGGGTGATCTCCTACTGTATCATAGGTCTATAGACCAGGGTGATCTCCTCTATAGATCATAGGCCTATAGACCAGGGTGATCTCCTACTGTATCATAGGTCTATAGACCAGGGTGATCTCCTACTGTATCATAGGTCTATGGACCAGGGTGATCTCCTACTGTATCATAGGTCTATGGACCAGGGTGATCTCCTACTGTATCATAGGTTTATGGACCAGGGTGATCTGCTAGTGGAGCATAGGTCTATAGACCAGGGTGATCTCCTACTATATCATAGGTCTATAGACCAGGGTGATCTGCTACTGTATCATAGGTCTATAGACCAGGGTGATCTCCTACTGTATCATAGGTCTATAGACCAGGGTGATCTCCTACTGTATCATAGGTCTATAGACCAGGGTGATCTCCTACTGTATCATAGGTCTATGGACCAGGGTGATCTTCTACTGTATCATAGGTCTATGGACAAGGGTGATCTCCTACTGTATCATAGGTCTATGGACCAGGGTGATCTCCTACTTTATCATATGTCTATAGCCCAGGGTGATCTCCTACTGTATCGCAGGTCTATAGACCAGGGTGATCTCCTAAAGTATCATAGGTCTAAAGACCAGGGTAATCTCCTACTGTATCATAGGTCTATGGACCAGGGTGATCTTCTACTGTATCATAGGTCTATGGACAAGGGTGATCTCCTACTGTATCATAGGTCTATGGACCAGGGTGATCTCCTACTTTATCATAGGTCTATAGACCAGGGCGATCTCCTACTGTATCGCAGGTCTATAGACCAGGGTGATCTCCTACAGTATCATAGGTCTATAGACCAGGGTTATCTCCTACTGTATCATAGGTCTATGGACCAGGGTGATCTCCTACTGTATCATAGGTCTATGGACAAGGGTGATCTCCTACTGTATCATAGGTCTATGGACCAGGGTGATCTCCTACTGTATCATAGGTCTATAGACCAGGGTGATCTCCTACTGTATCATAGGTCTATAGACCAGAGTTATCTCCTACTGTATCATAGGTCTATGGACCAGGGTGATCTCCTCATGCATCATAAGTCTTTGGAGCAGGGTGATCTCTTACATACCTTATGACCCCCCTCCTCTCCCCTACCTTCCCTATGTCCCCATCCTCTCCCCTACCTTCCCTATGCCCCCCTCCTCTCCCCTACCTTCCCTATGCCCCCCTCCTCTCCCCTACCTTCCCTATGACCCGCCTTCCTCTCTCCTACCTTCCCTATTCCCCCCTCCTCTCCCCTACCTTCCCTATGCCCCTCCTCTCCCCTACCTTCCCTATGCCCCCCTCCTCTCCCCTACCTTCCCTATGTCCCCCTCCTCTCCCCTACCTTCGCTATGCCCCCCCTTCCTCTCCCCTACCTTCCCTATGCCCCCTCCTCTCCCCTTACATACCTTATGACCCCCTCCTCTACCCTACCTTCCCTTTGCCCCCTCCTCTCCATTACATACCCTATGTAAAGGGTCAGAACCAGTAAACGAAATATTAAGTATACCTTCCTAATAGTGAGTGATGCCTGGTCAGTTTGTCATGGAAAGAAATGTGTCCTTAATGTTTTGTGGAAATTATACAATAACCGGATGTTTGGGGACTGAGGGTTATGAGGCTGCAGGGTAGCCTAGTGGTTAGAGCGTTGGACTAGTAACCGAAAGGTTGCAAGTTCAAATCCCTGAGCTGACAAGGTACAAATCTGTCATTCTGCCCCTGAACAGGCAGTTAACCCACTGTTCCTAGGTCATCATTGAAAATAAGAATTTGTTCTTTACTGACTTGCCTAGTAAAATAAAGGGGGAAAAAATGAGTGAACCCCCACATCACTTGCTTCTCTTCATTCAACCTGCCACCTACCCACCTGGTGACTGAGGGTTATGAGGGAACCCTCACAACACTAGCTTCTCTTTTTCAACCTGCCATCTACCCACCTGGGGACTGAGGGTTATGAGAGAACCCCCACATCACTAGCTTCTCTTTATTCAACCTGCCATCTACCCACCTGGGGACTGAAGGTTATGTGAGAAACCCCACATCACTAACTTGTATGTTCTACAGCCTTGTAAAGATAAGGAGGGGATGACTGGGAGGCAGGTTGGCATTTACTGTCATGAATCTTGCCCTGGAGGCAGTTCAGCAAAGTGTTCACTAGCTGACACAGGCACAAAGTAATACAATCTGATTTTAATCCTACAGCCAATGTTTACTTTGCAGCTGGGGCTCGGGGGCACAAGGAGTTCCCTAAAGGGAACACCCCTCCCATTCAGCTGAAAAAATATTCTTTAGAAATATATAACTTTCACACAATAGCAATCCAATACAGCAAATGAAAGATAAACATCTTGTTAATCTACCCATCGTGTCCGATTTTTACAGCGAAAACACAACATATATGTATGTCAGATGACCACCAAATTCAAAAACACACACAGCGATTTGTCACAGTCACAAAAGCATACGTATAGATAAAATGAATCACTAACCTTTGATTATCTCCATCAGATGATACTCATAGGACATCATGTTATACATGTATTGTGTGTTTTATTTGATAACGTGCATGTATATCTATATAAAAATTGCAGCATACATTGGCGCGTTACGTGCAGTAATGTTTTGATTCCAAAACATCCGGTGATTTTGCAGAAATACTCACAATAAACATTGATAAAAGATGCAAGTGTTATTCACAGAATTAAATATAAATGTATCCTCTATGCAACAGCTGTGTCAGATTTAAAACAAACTGTATGGAAAAATAATAATCTGAGAACGGCGCTCAGAACCCAAAGAAATAGCCGCCATTTTGGCGTCAACAGAAGCTACAAAAACACTATAAATATTCACTTACCTTTGAATATCTTCATCAGAAGGCAGTCCCAGGAATCCCAGTTCGACAATAAATTACTGATTTGTTCCATAAAGTTCCAAAAAGCCCATAATTTAGCCACTTGTTGCTAGCTTGTTCAGCCCAGCATTCAATCTTCAAAAAGCACGAGTAATTCCTCCAGACAAAAACTCAAAAAGTTACGATACAGGTTGTAGAAACAAGTCAAATGATGTATGCAATCCATATTTAGGATGTTTTAAACATTAATCAGCAATAAGGTTCCAACCGGAGAATGTCATTGTCTGAAGAAAAGCATAGGAACGGGAGGACACTCTCTCGTGACCGCGCGCAATGAGACCGAGGCTTTCTGCCAGACCACCCACTCAAAGAGCTATTATGAGCCCCACCTTTATAGTAGAATCATACAACCAGAATCTAAAGACGGTGACATCTTGTGGAAGCCCTAGGAAGTGCATGCTCATCCATATCTAAGGTGGACATCCAATGGCACTGTTTTCTAAATTGAGTTCTCACTTCCTGTTTGGATTTCTTCTCAGGTTTTTGTCTGCCATATGAGTTATGTTATACTCACAGACATAATTCAAACAGTTTTAGAAACTTCAGAGTGTTTTCTATCCACCAGTAATAATATTATGCATATATTCTCATCTGGGACTGAGTAGGAGGCAGTTCACTCTGGGCACGCCTTTCATCCAAAAGTGAAAATGCTGCCCCCTAGCATCAACAGGTTCTTAATATCTTGTGGAAATCACGCAGTTCTGCCTCCAGGTCAAGATTTATGACAAACATCAACCTGCGACTGTTTGTTTTCACAATTAACATGCCTTTTCTTGTTTCAATTATGTTTTATTATGAAAAATACAATATCTTTTTGTATACTTGTACAACTAAATAAACTAAAATCACATTTTATTTGTCACATACACATGGTTAGCAGATGTTAATGCGAGTTTAGTGAAATGCTTGTGCTTCTAGTCCCAACAATCCTTATATACACAAGTGTAAAGGGATAAAGAATATGTACATAAACATACATGAATGAGTGATGGTACAGAGCGGCATAGGCAAGATGCAGTAGATGGTATAGATTACAGTATATACATATGAGATGAGTAATGTAGGGTATGTAAACATTGTAAAGTGGCTAGTGATGCATTTTTTTCCATAATTTTCCATCAATTCCCATTATTAAAGTGGCTGGAGTTGAGTCAGTGTGTTGGCAGCAGCCACTCAATGTTAGTGGTGGCTGATAAACAGTCTGATGGCCTTGAGATAGAAGCTGTTTTTCAGTCTCTCGGTCCCAGCTTTGATGCACCTGTACTGACTTCGCCTTCTGGATGATAGTGGGGTGAACAGGCAGTGGCTCGGGTGGTGATGATGCACCTGTACTGACCTCTCCTTCTGGATGATAGCGGGGTGAACAGGCAGTGGATCGGGTGGTGATGATGCACCTGTACTGACCTCTCCTTCTGGATGATAGTGGGGTGAACAGGCAGTGTCTCGGGTGGTGATGATGCACCTGTACTGACCTCTCCTTCTGGATGATAGTGGGGTGAACAGGCAGTGGATCGGGTGGTGATGATGCACCTGGTCTCCTTCTGGATGATGGGTGAACAGGCAGTGGATCAGGTGGTGATGATGCACCTGTACTGACCTCTCCTTCTGGATGATAGTGGGGTGAACAGGCAGTGGATCGGGTGGTGATGATGCACCTGTACTGACCTCTCCTTCTGGATGATAGTGGGGTGAACAGGCAGTGGATCGGGTGGTGATGATGCACCTGTACTGACCTCTCCTTCTGGATGATAGTGGGGTGAACAGGCAGTGGATCAGGTGGTGATGATGCACCTGTACTGACCTCTCTTTCTGGATGATAGCGGGGTGAACAGGCAGTGTCTCGGTGGTGATGATGCACCTGTACTGACCTCTCCTTCTGGATGATAGTGGGGTGAACAGGCAGTGGATCAGGTGGGTGTTGTCCTTGATGAGCTTTATGGCCTTTCTGCGACATCAGCAGTGTATGTGGAGCGTATGTCCATATATAATTGTGCGTCAATGGACAATAAACTAGACGAGGTACGATCACGAATATCCTACCAACGAGACATCAAAACTGTAATATCCTGTGTTTCGGGGAATCGTTGCTGAATGACAACATGGATATTCAGCTAGCGGGATACACGCTGCACCGGCAAGATAGAACAGCACACTACGGTAAGACGATGTTGGGGTCTGTGCATATTTGTAATCAACAGCTGGTGCACGGTATCTAAGGAAGTCTCTAGATTTTGCTCGCCTGAAGTAGTATATATTGTGATAAATTGCAGGCCACACTACTTGCTTAGAGAGATTTCAGAGATACTTTGTGGCTGTTTATTTACCTCCACAGACGGATGCTGGCACGAAGACCGCACTCAGTCAGCTGAATAAGGAAATAAGCAAACAGGAAACCGCTCACCCAGAGGCGGCGCTCCTAGTGGTCGGAGACTTTAATGCAGGAAACTTAAATCCGTTCTACCAAATCTCTATCAACATGTTAAATGTGCAACCAGAGGGAAAACCATTCTAGATCTCCTGAACTCCACACACAGAGACGCGGACAAAGCTCTCCTTCGCCCTCCATTTGGTAAATCCCACCATAATTATCCTCATGATCTCCTGTACTCCACACACAGAGACGCGGACAAAGCTCTCCCTCGCCCTCCATTTGGTAAATCCCACCATAATTATCCTCATGATCTCCTGTACTCCACACACAGAGACGCATACAAAGCTCTCCCTCGCCCTCCATTTGGTAAATCCCACCATAATTATCCTCATGATCTCCTGTACTCCACACACAGAGACGTGTACAAAGCTCTCCCTCACCCTCCATTTGGTAAATCCCACCATAATTATATAATTATCCTCATGATCTCCTGTACTCCACACACAGAGACGCGGACAAAGCTCTCCCTCGCCCTCCATTTGGGAAATCACACCATAATTATCCTTATGATTCCTGCTTATAAGCCAAAATTAAAGCAGGAAGCATCAGTGACTCGGTCTATAAAACGTGGTCAGATGAAGCAGATGCTAAACTACAGGACTGTTTTGCAGCTCAGACTGGAATATGTTCCGGGATTCTTCCGATGACATTGAGGAATACACCACATCAGTCACTGGCTTTAACAATAAGTGCATTGAGTACGTCGTCCCTACAGTGACTGTACGTACATACCCCAACCAGAAGCCATGGATTACAGGCAACATTCGCACTGAGCTAAAGTGTAGAGCTGCCACTTTCAAGGTGCGGGACTCTAACATGGAAGCTTACAAGAAATCCTGCTATGTCTTCCGACGAACCATCAAACAGGCAAAGCCAACTGTAGTGTTCTGTGTTTTAGAGAAACATCATGACCAACTTTAGTCTTCTGTGTTTCAGAGAAACATCATTACCAACTTTAGTCTTCTGTGTTTTAGAGAAACATCATGACCAACTTTAGTCTTCTGTGTTTTAGAGAAACATCATGACCAACTTTAGTCTTCTGTGTTTTAGAGAAACATCATGACCAACTTTAGTCTTCTGTGTTTTAGAGAAACATCATGACCAACTTTAGTGTTCTGTGTTTCAGAGAAACATCATGACCAACTTTAGTGTTCTGTGTTTTAGGGAAACATCATGACCAACTTTAGTCTTTACTGTTTCAGAGAAACATCATGACCAATTTCTGACCGTGAAGCAGTTCAGAACATTCTGCTTCCTTTCCTTCTTTCTCTCTTTCTACGTTTTCCAACAGCAGTAATGGTTCATGAATCACATGCCTCTATTCCACTACGACCTAATTGAAACACAAAGCAGAAAATGGAATAAGGGCTGCGTGTGTCATTCTTATCGAAAGTCCCGTTAGCTCTCTCACAAAAACACACACGTAAAAACGCTTGTATGCACACGCGCACACACACACACCTCGAGCTCAATCTAGCCATCTCTGGCCACTGTCAGCATCTAGTTAATGAGAAGGGAACTAAAATCAATATACACCTTGGGAGGAATTCCTGATTACCTAGCCCTCCTGTCTGTCTGTCTGTCTGTCTGTCTGTCTGTCTGTCTGTCTGTCTGTCTGTCTGTCTGTCTGTCTGTCTGTCTGTCTGTCTGTCTGTCTGTCTTTTATCTTCCTCAGTGGGGAAAGAGAGAAATGAAGAAGTACATTTAAAGATGAACGTCGTCCTGAATCATTTCTGCTGACTAATCTCTCCCTCCTCTCTCTCTCCTCTCCTCTCCCTCCACAGCGACTCATATCTCTCAGAGTCTCTCTCTCTCTCTTGCTCTCCCTCCACAGCAACAGTAAACTCTCAGAGTCACTGTTGTCACCCAGCCCATCAGGGCTCAAAGGCCCCCGATTACCAAACATAAAGCAACTTCCACACATCCTCTCTCTTTCCCTCTGTTCTGAGTCTCTCCCCTCCCTCTGTTCTGACTCTCTCCCCTCTCTCTCTCTCTCTCTCTCTTTCCCTCTGTTCTGACTCCCCCCCCTCTCTCTCTCTTTCCCTCTGTTCTGACTCTCTACCCTCCCTCTCTCTCTCATTCCCTCTGTTCTGAATCTCCCCTCTCTCTCTCTTTCCCTCTGTTCTGAATCTCCCCTCTCTCTCTCTCTTTCCCTCTATTCTGACTCTCTACCCTCCCTCTCTCTCTCTCTTTCCCTCCGTTCTGACTCTCTACCCTCCCTCTCTCTCTTTCCCTCCGTTCTGACTCTCTACCCTCCCTCTCTCTCTTTCCCTCCGTTCTGACTCTCTCCCCTCCCTCCCTCTCTCTCTCTCTCTGTTCTGACTCTCTACCCTCCCTCTCTCTCTTTCCCTCCGTTCTGACTCTCTCCCCTCCCTCTCTCTCTCTCTCCCGTTCTGACTCTCTACCCTCCCTCTCTCTCTTTCCCTCCGTTCTGACTCTCTCCCCTCCCTCTCTCTCTCTCTCTGTTCTGACTCTCTCCCCTCCTTCTCTCTCTTTCCATCTGTTCTGACTCTCTACCCTCCCTCTCTCTCTCTTTTCCCTCTGTTCTGACTCTCTCCCCTCCCTCCCCTCCCTCTCTCTCTCTCTCTTTCACTCTGTTCTGACTCTCTACCCTCCCTCTCTCTCTTTCCCTCTGTTCTGACTCTCTACCCTCCCTCTCTCTCTCTTGTCCTCTGTTCTGACTCTCTACCCTCCCTCTCTCTCTCTTGCCCTCTGTTCTGACTCTCTACCCTCCCTCTCTCTCTCTCTTGTCCTCTGTTCTGACTCTCTACTCTCCCTCTGTGATATCTACGTTTTTTTAAATAAAAATGTTCACACATAAAGTGAACCGTTTTTGCTTTGTAATCATGGGTTATTGTGTGTAGATTGATGAGGGGAAAAACACATTTAATCAATTTTAGAATAAGGCTGTAAACGTGACAAAATGTGTAAAAAAGGGGTCTGAATACTTTCTGAATGTTGCTGCATATCAGTATATTAGAGAGAGAGAAGAGAGGGCAGAGAGCATTAGAGAGAGAGAGAAAGAGGGGGAGAGAGGGAGAGAGCGGAGAGCAGGCTGAGAGAGCAGTGAGAAGAGAGAGAGCAGAGAGAACAGAGAGAAGAGAGAGAGCAGAGAACAGAGAGAAGAGAGCAGAGAAGAGAGCAGAGAAAGCAGAGGGAGAGCGAGAGCAGAGAGAACAGAGAGAAGAGAGCAGAGAAGAGAGAGCAGAGAAAGCAGAGGGAGAGCGAGAGCAGAGAGAACAGAGAGAAGAGAGCAGAGAAGAGAGAGCAGAGAAAGCAGAGGGAGAGAGAGAGAGCAGAGAGAACAGAGAGAAGAGAGAGAGCAGAGAACAGAGAGAAGAGAGAGCAGAGAAAGCAGAGGGAAAGAGAGCAGAGAGAAGAGAGAGAGCAGAGAACAGAGAGCAGAGAACAGAGAGAGAGCAGACTGAGCAGAGGGAGAGAGAGAGCAGAGGGAGAGAGAGCAGAGAGAAGAGAGAGCAGAGAGAAGAGAGAGACAGCAGATAATGAGAGCAGAAAGAGAGAGAGCAGAGAGAGAGCAGGGAAAAGCAAGAGAGCAAATAGAGAGGGCAGAGGGAGAGAGAAGAGACCAGATAGGGAGAGCAGAGAGAGCAGAGTGAGCAGAGAGAGGAGAGAACAGAGATAGAGCAAGCAGAGAGCAGGCTGAGAGAGCAGAGACAGCAGAGAGAGCGAGCAGAGAGAGAGAGAACAGAGAGGGCAGAGAGAGGGCAGAGGAAGAGCAGAGAGCAGAGAGTCAAGAGAGCAGAGGGAGCAGAGGGAGGGAGAGAGAGCAGAGAACAGAGATAGCAGAGAGCAGATAGAGCAAAGGGAGGAAGAGCAGAGAGAGCAGAGAACAGAGAGAAGAGAGATAGCAGAGGGAGAGAGAGAGCAGAGAACAGAGAGAGCAGAGGCAGAGAGAGCACAGAGAGAGCAGAGAGAAAAGAAAGAGAGAGAGCATATAGCAGAGAGAGCAGAGGGAGAGAGAGAGCAGAGAATAGATAGCAGGCTGAGAGAACAGAGAGTGCAGAGTGAGCAGAAAGAGAGCATAGAAGAGAGAGCAAAGAGAGAGAGCAGAGAAAAGAGAGAGCAGAGCACAGAGAGAAAAGAGTGATAGAACAGAGAGGGAGAGAGAGAGAGGGCAGAGAGAGCTGAGAGCAGAGAGACAGATCAGGGAGAGCAGAGGGAGAGAGAGAAAGCATAGAGAGAGAGCAGAGAGATCAGAGGAAGTGAGAGAGCAGAGAACATAGAGAAGAGAGAGCAGAGAGCAGGCTGAGAAAGCAAAGAGAGAGAACAGAGAGAGCAGACAGAGACAGAGCAGAGTGCAGAGAAAAGAGCAGAGAACAGAGAGAACAGAGAGAAAGAGCAGAGAGATATAGTGACCCTGCATCACAACACTCTGTTGCTATAGTGAACCTGCATCACAACTCTGTTGCTATAGTGACGCTGCATCACAACACTGTTGCTATAGTGATCCTGCATCACAACACTGTTGCTATAGTAACCATGCATCACAACACTCTGGTGTACTAATTGTACAATTTGTTTAATTATATTCCACATATTTAATTGTTTTGTATTTCATTTCATATTTGTTTCATGTTTCAACCAGTCGCAGGTTAACATCAACCTGACAGAGGAAACGTAAAATCAATAAACAAACTGTTTTCACAAGTAACAAGCCTTTTCTTGTTTCAAGTGTGTTTTATTATGAAAAGTACAATATATCCATGTATACTTGTACAACTATGGAGCGTATGTCCATATATAATTGTATGTAATTGTACAATGTGTTATTCAACATAAAATACATGTTATTGTAAGAGGTCCTGGGTCAAGGTCACAATTTTAGGAAGAAGAGTGTGTGTGTTTGTCCAGTGTGTGTGTGTGTTTTTGTCCAGTATGTGTGTGTGTGTTTGTGAGTCCAGTGTGTGTGTGTGTGTGTGTTCAGTGTGTGTGTCAAGTGTGTGTGTGTGTGTTCAGTGTGTGTGTGTGTGTGTGTGTGTGTGTGTATCCAGTGTGTGTGTGTTCAGTGTGTGTGTGTTCAGTGTGTGTGTGTGTCTAGTGTGTGTGTCTAGTGTGTGTGTGTGTGTGTAGTGTGTGTGTGTGTCTAGTGTGTGTGTGTGTCTAGTGTGTGTGTGTGTGTGTGTGTCCAGTGTGTGTGTGTGTGTGTCCAATTGTGTGTGTGTGTGTGTCGTTGCCCAGTGTGTGTGTGTTCAGTGTGTGTGTGTTTGTGTCCAGTGTGTGTGTGTTTGTGTCCAGTGTGTGTGTGTGTGTGTCTAGCGTGTGTGTGTGTTCAGTGTGTGTGTGTCTGTGTTTGTGTGCTTGTCCAGTGTGTGTGTGTGTGTGTGTGTCTAGAATGTGTGTCTTTGCCCAGTGTGTGTATGTTCAGTGTGTGTGTTTGTGTCCAGTGTATGTGTGTGTGTGTTCAGTGTGTGTGTGTGTGTTTGTGTCCAGTGTGTGTGTCTAGCGTGTGTGTGTGTTCAGTGTGTGTGTGTCTGTGTTTGTGTGCTTGTCCAGTGTGTGTGTGTGTGTGTGTGTGTGTGTGTGTGTGTGTGTGTGTGTGTGTGTGTGTCTAGCATGTGTGTCTTTGCCCAGTGTTACGAATCCCTTTTGGCCCGACAGTCTAGGGGGGATGGTAATGAGACTCGTAACATAACTCATGCAAATTATTATTGTGACAAAGGAAAAGTGGGATCGAAATAAGCACGACAACTGAAATCTACCGTCAAACTCTAGGTTTATTTATAAACACACGGTAATGGGGGGAGCAGGAAAAGGGGCTGAGCTGGACCCAAGGAAAGAAACAATAAGTATTCAAAAACACCCCTAAGCTAGACTAGCCTACTTTAACAACAGCTAACTAACTAACCAAAAATACAGTGGGTGGTCCGCCCAGTTCTAACTAGTGTATTTAACAAAGTTCACCTACGGGTAGTGTATGCCCATGGGCGACTTGTCTTGGTTTCCCCCTTTTCCACCAGCAATCAAACACAAACACCATAACCAAAACAATACTCACAGGTGTTGACAAAGTGCTATGAGGTGCTTAAACAAAAGAGAGGTTACGACACAAAGCGAGAGTGAAACACAGAGACCTACAGACATGGCATTTACAGAGAGATTGAGCCAGCCCAGCTCAGCTCAATCTCTCTGTAAATGCCATGTCTGTAGGTCTCTGTGTGTCACTCTCTCTTTGTGTATTAACCTCTCTTTTGTTTAAGCACCTCCATAGCACTTTGTCCTCACCTGTGAGTATTGGTTATGGTGTTTGTTTGCTGGTGGGAAAAGGGGAAACCAAGACAAGTCGCCCATGGGCATACACTACCCGTAGGTAGACTTTGTTAAATACACTGTGTGTCCAGTGTGTGTGTGTGTTTCAGTGTGTGTGTGTCTGTCCACTGTGTGTGTGTCTCTATCCAGTGTGTGTGTGCGTGTCTGTCCAGTGTGTGTGTGTCTGTCCAGTGTGTGTGTGTGTGTGTGTCTAGCGTGTGTGTGTCTAGCGTGTGTGTGTTTGTTTGTGTCCAGTGTGTGTGTTTGTCCAGTGTGTGTGTGTGTGTGTGTGTGTTTTTGTCCAGTGTGTGTTTGTCCAGCATGTGTGTGTTTGTCCAGTGTGTGTGTGTGTGTGTTCAGTGTGTGTGTGTGTCAAGTGTGTGTGTGTGTGTTCAGTGTGTGTGTGTGTGTTCAGTGTGTGTGTGTGTCAAGTGTGTGTGTGTGTGTCAAGTGTGTGTGTGTGTGTGTTCAGTGTGTGTGTGTGTGTGTGTGTGTTCAGTGTGTGTGTGTGTGTGTGTGTTCAGTGTGTGTGTGTGTGTGTTTGTCCAGTATGTGTGTGTGTTTGTGAGTCCAGTGTGTGTGTTTGTCCAGCATGTGTGTGTTTGTCCAGTGTGTGTGTGTGTTCAGTGTGTGTGTGTGTGTCAAGTGTGTGTGTGTGTGTGTGTGTGTGTGTTTGTGTCCAGTGTGTGTGTTTGTCCAGTGTGTGTGTGTGTGTGTTCAGTGTGTGTGTGTGTGTCAAGTGTGTGTGTGTGTGTTCAGTGTGTGTGTGTGTGTTCAGTGTGTGTGTGTGTCAAGTGTGTGTGTGTGTGTTCAGTGTGTGTGTGTGTGTTCAGTGTGTGTGTGTGTGTGTGTGTTCAGTGTGTGTGTGTGTGTTTGTCCAGTATGTGTGTGTGTGTTTGTGTCCAGTGTGTGTGTTTGTCCAGCATGTGTGTGTTTGTCCAGTGTGTGTGTGTGTTCAGTGTGTGTGTGTGTGTGTGTGTCAAGTGTGTGTGTGTGTGTGTTCAGTGTGTGTGTGTGTGTTCAGTGTGTGTGTGTGTGTGTGTGTTCAGTGTGTGTGTGTGTGTGTGTGTGTTTGTCCAGTATGTGTGTGTGTGTTTGTGAGTCCAGTGTGTGTGTTTGTCCAGCATGTGTGTGTTTGTCCAGTGTGTGTGTGTGTTCAGTGTGTGTGTGTGTGTCAAGTGTGTGTGTGTGTGTGTTCAGTGTGTGTGTGTGTGTGTGTGTGTGTTCAGTGTGTGTGTGTGTGTGTCCAGTGTCTGTGTGTGTTCAGTGTGTGTGTGTGTGTTCAGTGTGTTTGTGTGTGTGTGTGTGTGTGAGTCCAGTGTGTGTGTGTGTCGTTGCCCAGTGTGTGTGTGTGTGTTCAGTGTGTGTGTGTGTGTGTCCAGTGTGTGTGTGTGTGTGTGTCCAGTGTGTGTGTGTGTGTTTGTGTCCAGTGTGTGTGTGTGTGTGTCTAGCGTGTGTGTGTGTTCAGTGTGTGTGTGTGTGTCTGTGTTTGTGTGCTTGTCCAGTGTGTGTGTGTGTGTGTCTTTGCCCAGTGTGTGTGTGTTCAGTGTGTGTGTTTGTGTCCAGTGTGTGTGTGTTTTTGTCCAGTGTGTGTGTGTGTCCAATTGTGTGTGTGTGTGTGTGTCTTTGCCCAGTGTGTGTGTGTTCAGTGTGTGTGTGTTCAGTGTGTATGTGTCTGTCCAGTGTGTGTGTCTGTCCAGTGTGTGTGTATGTGTGTCTGTCCAGTGTGTGTGTGTGTGTGTGTGTCTGTCCAGTGTGTGTGTTTATGTGAGTGTGTCCAGTGTGTGTGTGTGAGTGCAGTGTGTGTTCAGGGTGTGTGTGTGTGTGTGTGAGTGAGTCCAGTGTGTGTTCAGGGTGTGTGTGTGTGTGTGTGTGAGTGAGTCCAGTGTGTGTGTGTGTGTGTGTGTGAGTCCAGTGTGTGTGTGTGAGTGCAGTGTGTGTGTGTGAGTCCAGTGTGTGTGTGTGTGTCTGTCCAGTGTGTGTGTTTATGTGAGTGTGTCCAGTGTGTGTGTGTGAGTGCAGTGTGTGTTCAGGGTGTGTGTGTGTGTGTGAGTGAGTCCAGTGTGTGTTCAGGGTGTGTGTGTGTGTGTGTGTGTGTGAGTGAGTCCAGTGTGTGTGTGTGTGTGTGTGAGTCCAGTGTGTGTGTGTGAGTGCAGTGTGTGTGTGTGAGTCCAGTGTGTGTGTGTGTGTGTGTGTGTGTGTGTGTGTGTGTGTGTGTGTGAGTCCAGTGTGTGTTCAGGGTGTGTGTGTGTGTGTGTGTGAGTGAGTCCAGTGTGTGTGTGTGTGAGTCCAGTGTGTGTGTGTGAGTGCAGTGTGTGTGTGTGAGTCCAGTGTGTGTGTGTGTGTGTGTATGTGTGAGTCCAGTGTGTGTGTGTGTGTGTGAGTCCAGTGTGTGTTCAGTGTGTGTGTGTCCAGTGTGTGTGTGTTCAGTGTGTGTGTTCAGTGTGTGTGTTCAGTGTGTGTGTGTGTCCAATTGTGTGTGTGTGTTTGTCCAGTGTGTGTGTGTTTGTCCAGCCTGTGTGTGTTTGTCCAGCCTGTGTGTGTTTGTCCAGTGTGTGTGTGTGTGTGTCTTTGCCCAGTGTGTGTGTTTGTCCAGTGTGTGTGTGCAATGTGAGTGTGCGTCCAGTGTGTGTGTGTTTCCAGTGTGTGTTTATGTGTTTATGTGTGTGTTCAGGGTGTGTGTGTCGGTCCAGTGTGTGTGAGTGTGTGTGTGTGTGTGTGTGTGAGTCCAGTGTGTGTGTGAGTCCAGTGTGTGTGTGAGTGTTTTTGTCCAGTATGTGTGTGTGTGTTCGTGAGTCCAGTGTGTGTGTGTGTGTGTGTGTGTGTGAATCCAGTCTGTGTCCAGTGTGTGTGTCACTGACACAGGGACACTGAGGAGTTGTAATCAACCCAAATCCCTGCACAGTGTGTGTGTGTCCTATGTGTTTGTGTGTCCAGTGTGTGTGTGTGTTTCAGGTTATTATTTACAGAGTCACTGAGGAATCACCATAAACCCCAAACCCTGGATAGAGGGGCTCAGTGAATGTGGAGGTGAATGTGATCAGGTGGGTCAGTGTGTCAGAGGAGGCTCTATAGAAGGACAGAGTGCCGGCTGGCCAGTCCAGATACACTCCTACTCTGTGGGGGCTGGAGGAGGGGACGTCTATGGTAGTGGGATTATTATTGTGCCAGGCAGAGTAACTGTTGTCAGAACAGTTCAGACTCCAGGACTTGTCATTCCATCCAAGACAACAGTCCTTAACCCATCCTCTCCTGTTGATTCCTTTATATGTCACTCCTATATCAGCCCCTCTCCCACTCCACTCTACCTCCCAGTAACAGCACCCAGTCAGACCCTCTCTGCACAGCACCTGTCCACAGTCCTCAAATCTCTCTGGGTGATCAGGATACGGCTGCTCCTCTGTCCTCCATGTCACCTTTCTGTTCTCCTCAGACAGAGAGAGGAGTCTGTCTACTGTGTTTGGGTCCAGTGTGAGATCACAGACATCTGATGGATGAAACCAGACACAATATTAGAAATCATCATCATTCACATTAGAATGTTAACTCACTTTTCACTAATTCATTTAATGTAGATGTTTCTAGGTATCAAAAGGAGAAGTTAAGGTAACTTGAGACTTGTTGAATGATCATATGTTATACTGTATGGTAATATAAAACACACTTATTCACATTAATTACACACACACACACACACACACACACACTGGACTCACACACACACACACTGTACTCACACACACACAGCCTGAACACACACACACACACACAGTCAAATCAACTCTTTGTAAACGTTGGTGTCCCTGATTTCTGCTTCTGTAGAACTACAGCTGATATTTAATATGACCAAGTCAGTAATGATGGTGGCCTTTGACTTAACTTGAATTGAGACTTATTCTTAGTCATATTCTTCACAGCAGTCAACACTCACATTTTCTAAGTCCAGGTTTCATTCTGTTCTCTCCACCATGTTCCACACTGTAGCGGTAAGCAGAAGAACAGACAGTCATTGAGGGATACACACACACACACACACACACACACACACACACACACACACACACACACACACACACACACACACACACACACACACACACACACACACACACACACACACACACACACACACACACTGGACACACACACACACATGCAGGTCAAGCGTTGGTAAGAATGTTTGTCTGTGTGTGTTGTTGGGGAATTAGTTGGGTAACATAGATGAGATGTTTTATTTTCATTATTGCTTGTGAGTTACTTCTCATCAGAATGTCTATTTTTGGATAATGCTGTTGCAGTTATCTGTTCTCTGGGATAAGTTACTTGGGCCGCTGAGAGGGGAGGGGTCAAGCTTGTCTTCATAGGTAAACATATCTTTTAAACCAATTATCTCTTGGCTCCACAATGTCTGTGTGCCAGTCACTGTGTCTCTGTGATCTTGCCAAGGAGGGGTGTATTTGATATCTGCCTGTTGATAGGTTTTGTTTTATGGTCCTGAGAGCGACAAAATAACTTAGCTTAGGAGACAAAGCTGCCTGGCTATGTGTGTCTTTGCTATAAAGGATCTCAGTTGCAATGTGTAAGGACTCTCAGAGAATTCATTTATAGACACTGAACTGATCTGAGAGTCACAGGGTTGCGATGGATATATATCTATATCATATAATTAAAGATGGACTTTATGATAACTCTGACTTGTGGTGGTTTGCTCTCAGGATTTGGTAAATAGAGAACATTTCCACTACAGTGTTCAGTGTGTGTGTCCAGTGTGTATGATGTGTACAGTGTCTTCATCCTGTGTGTATGACGTGTGGTGTGTGTGTGTCCTGTGTGTGTATCCAGTGTGTATGTGTGTGTGTGTTTCACACACACATTGGACACACACACACACACACACACATTCAGCATATAACTTTGTCCAAGTGGTGGTAATAATGTTTGTCTTAACCAGCCTGATAAGTCCAACATGTCTGATATGAACATTGACATAAACCCTCTACATACTTGAGTTTCTCCAGTCTGCAGTGTGGATCCTCCAGTCCAGCAGAGAGCAGTCTGACTCCTGAGTCTCCTGGGTGATTGTAGCTCAGATCCAGCTCTCTCAGGTGTGAGGGGTTTGACCTCAGAGCTGAGACCAGAGAAGCACAGCCTTCCTCTGTGACTAGACAGCCTGACAGCCTGCAAAGAGTCAAATCATATTAAAATCACACTGATATTCTTTGGTGATGAAAATAGTGGCAGTATATTTTTTCAACATATTCAGATACATCAGTGTCCTGAAACCTGCCATATCTATTCATAAATTAATGTATCATCATTAAAAATGTCATTATTATAAATTATCATAATATTACTTGTAGAGAGACAAATGTATAGTACAAATATTATAGTAGACTGTCCAGACCAGTTTAAAAAGCAGTATCAGTCAGAAGACAGACAGTGAGGAATCAGATTTAGATTGTATTGAGTATACAGTCCACACCATATCTATTTAGACAGTGAGGTATCAGATTTAGATTGTATTGAGTATACAGTCCACACCATATCTATTTAGACAGTGAGGAATCAGATTTAGATTGTATTGAGTATACAGTCCACACCATATCTATTTAGACAGTGAGGTATCAGATTTAGATTGTATTGAGTATACAGTCCACACCATATCTATTTAGACAGTGAGGTATCAGATTTAGATTGTATTGAGTATACAGTCCACACCATATCTATTTAGACAGTGAGGTATCAGATTTAGATTGTATTGAGTATACAGTCCACACCATATCTATTTAGACAGTGAGGTATCAGATTTAGATTGTATTGAGTATACAGTCCACACCATATCTATTTAGACAGTGAGATTTAGATATCAGATTTCTATTTAGACAGTTGTATTGTATTGTATACAGTCCACACCATATCTATTTAGACAGTGAGGAATCAGATTTAGATTGTATTGAGTATACAGTCCACACCATATCTATTTAGACAGTGAGGTGTCAGATTTAGATTGTATTTAGTATACAGTCCACACCATATCTATTTAGACAGTGAGGAATCAGATTTAGATTGTATTGAGTATACAGTCCACACCATATCTATTTAGACAGTGAGGAATCAGATTTAGATTGTATTGAGTATACAGTCCACAACATATCTATTTAGACAGTGAGGAATCAGATTTAGATTGTATTGAGTATACAGTCCACAACATATCTATTTAGACAGTGAGGAATCAGATTTAGATTGTATTGAGTATACAGTCCACACCATATCTATTTAGACAGTGAGGAATCAGATTTAGATTGTATTGAGTATACAGTCCACACCATATCTATTTAGACAGTGAGGTATCAGATTTAGATTGTATTGAGTATACAGTCCACACCATATCTATTTAGACAGTGAGGAATCAGATTTAGATTGTATTGAGTATACAGTCCACACCATATCTATTTAGACAGTGAGGTATCAGATTTAGATTGTAGATTTAGAGTATACAGTCCACACCATATCTATTTAGACAGTGAGGAATCAGATTTAGATTGTATTGAGTATACAGTCCACACCATATCTATTTAGACAGTGAGGAATCAGATTTAGATTGTATTGAGTATACAGTCCACACCATATCTATTTAGACAGTGAGGAATCAGATTTAGATTGTATTGAGTATACAGTCCACACCATATCTATTTAGACAGTGAGGTATCAGATTTAGATTGTATTGAGTATACAGTCCACACCATATCTATTTAGACAGTGAGGAATCAGATTTAGATTGTATTGAGTATACAGTCCACACCATATCTATTTAGACAGTGAGGAATCAGATTTAGATTGTATTGAGTATACAGTCCACACCATATCTATTTAGACAGTGAGGAATCAGATTTAGATTGTATTGAGTATACAGTCCACACCATATCTATTTAGACAGTGAGGAATCAGATTTAGATTGTATTGAGTATACAGTCCACACCATATCTATTTAGACAGTGAGGAATCAGATTTAGATTGTATTGAGTATACAGTCCACACCATATCTATTTAGACAGTGAGGAATCAGATTTAGATTGTATTGAGTATACAGTCCACACCATATCTATTTAGACAGTGAGGAATCAGATTTAGATTGTATTGAGTATACAGTCCACACCATATCTATTTAGACAGTGAGGTATCAGATTGATTGTATTGAGTATACAGTCCACACCATATCTATTTAGACAGTGAGGAATCAGATTTAGATTGTATTGAGTATACAGTCCACACCATATCTATTTAGACAGTGAGGTATCAGATTTAGATTGTATTGAGTATACAGTCCACACCATATCTATTTAGACAGTGAGGTATCAGATTTAGATTGTATTGAGTATACAGTCCACACCATATCTATTTAGACAGTGAGGTAATCAGATTTAGATTGTATTGAGTATACAGTCCACACCATATCTATTTAGACAGTGAGGTATCAGATTTAGATTGTATTGAGTATACAGTCCACACCATATCTATTTAGACAGTGAGGTATCAGATTTAGATTGTATTGAGTATACAGTCCACACCATATCTATTTAGACAGTCAGATTTAGATTGTATTGAGTATACAGTCCACACCATATCTATTTAGACAGTGAGGTATCAGATTTAGATTGTATTGAGTATACAGTCCACACCATATCTATTTAGACAGTGAGGAATCAGATTTAGATTGTATTGAGTATACAGTCCACACCATATCTATTTAGACAGTGAGGAATCAGATTTAGATTGTATTGAGTATACAGTCCACACCATATCTATTTAGACAGTGAGGTATCAGATTTAGATTGTATTGAGTATACAGTCCACACCATATCTATTTAGACAGTGAGGTATCAGATTTAGATTGTATTGAGTATACAGTCCACACCATATCTATTTAGACAGTGAGGTATCAGATTTAGATTGTATTGAGTATACAGTCCACACCATATCTATTTAGACAGTGAGGTATCAGATTTAGATTGTATTGAGTATACAGTCCACACCATATCTATTTAGACAGTGAGGTATCAGATTTAGATTGTATTGAGTATACAGTCCACACCATATCTATTTAGACAGTGAGGTATCAGATTTAGATTGTATTGAGTATACAGTCCACACCATATCTATTTAGACAGTGAGGTATCAGATTTAGATTGTATTGAGTATACAGTCCACACCATATCTATTTAGACAGTGAGGAATCAGATTTAGATTGTATTGAGTATACAGTCCACACCATATCTATTTAGACAGTGAGGAATCAGATTTAGATTGTATTGAGTATACAGTCCACACCATATCTATTTAGACAGTGAGGTATCAGATTTAGATTGTATTGAGTATACAGTCCACACCATATCTATTTAGACAGTGAGGTATCAGATTTAGATTGTATTGAGTATACAGTCCACACCATATCTATTTAGACAGTGAGGTATCAGATTTAGATTGTATTGAGTATACAGTCCACACCATATCTATTTAGACAGTGAGGTATCAGATTTAGATTGTATTGATTATACAGTCCACATCATATCTATTTTGACAGTTGTTGGAGGAAATTATGGTTGAAATGACTAATTATGTATACATTCCAATCAGAACTGACTAGTCCAAATGCTAGAATGTCCACTGTGTTTATTTACCAGTGTATCAGATTTATCCCTGGTGTATATATCCCTGGTGTTTATGTATCCCTGGTGTATATATCCCTGTTCCCTGGTGTATGTATCCCTGGTGTATATATCCCTGTTTATATATCCCTGGTGTATATATCCCTGGTGTATATATCCCTGGTGTATATATCCCTGGTGTATATATCCCTGGTGTATATATCCCTGGTGTATATATCCCTGGTGTATATATCCCTGGTGTATATATCCCTGGTGTATATATCCCTGTGTTATATCCCTGGTATATATCCACACCATGTATATATCCCCCTGGTGTATATATCCCTGGTGTATGTATCCCTGGTGTATATATCCCTGGTGTATATATCCCTATATATGGATCCCTGGTGTATATATCCCTGTGTATATATCCCAGGTGTATATATCCCTGGTGTATATATCCCTGGTGTATATATCCCTGGTGTATATATCCCTGGTGTATATATCCCTGGTGTATATATCCCTGGTGTATATATCCCCTGTGTATATATCCCTGTGTTTCCCTGGTGTATATATCCCTGGTGTATATATCCCTGGTGTATATATCCCTGGTGTATATATCCCTGGTGTATATATCCCTGGTGTATATATCCCTGTGTTTCCCTGGTGTATATATCCCTGGTGTATATATCCCTGTGTTTCCCTGGTGTATATATCCCTGGTGTATATATCCCTGTGTTTTCCTTGTGTATATATCGCTGTGTTTCCCTGGTGTATATATCCCCGGTGTATATATCCCTGGTGTATATATCCCTGGTGTATATATCCCTGGTGTATATATCCCTGTGTATATATCCCTGGTGTATATATCCCTGGTGTATATATCCCTGGTGTATATATCCCTGTTGTATTTATCCCTGGTGTATATATCCCTGGTGTATTTATCCCTGTGTTCCCCTGGTGTATATATCCCTGGTGTATATATCCCTGGTGTATTTATCCCTCTGTTCCCCTGGTGTATATATCCCTGTGTTCCCCTGGTGTATATATCCCTGGTGTATATATCCCTGGTGTATTTATCCCTGTGTTCCCCTGGTGTATATCCCTGGTGTATATATCCCTGGTGTATATATCCCTGGTGTATATATCCCTGTGTTTCCCTGGTGTATATATCCCTGGTGTATGGATCCATGGTGTATATATCCCTGGTGTATATATCCCTGGTGTATATATCCCTGGTGTATTTATCCCTGTGTTCCCCTGGTGTATATCCCTGGTGTATATATCCCTGGTGTATATATCCCTGTTGTATATATCCCTGGTGTATTTATCCCTGTGTTTCCCTGGTGTATATATCCCTGGTGTATATATCCCTGGTGTATATATCCCTGGTGTATCTATCCCTGGTGTATATATCCCTGGTGTATATATCCCTGGTGTATATATCCCTGGTGTATATATCCCTGTGTTTCCCTGGTGTATATATCCCTGATGTATATATCCCTGTGTTTCCCCTGGTGTATATATCCCTGGTGTATATATCCCTGGTGTATATATCCCTGGTGTATATATCCCTGGTGTATATTTCCCTGGTGTATATATCCCTGTGTTTCCCCCTGGTGTATATATCCCTGGTGTATATATCCCTGGTGTATATATCCCTGGTGTATGTATCCCTGGTGTATATATCCCTGGTGTATATATCCCTGGTGTATGTATCCCTGGTGTATATATCCCTTTGTTTCCCTGGTGTATATATCCCTGGTGTATATATCCCTGGTGTATATATCCCTGGTGTATATATCCCTGGTGTATATATCCCTGGTGTATATATCCCTGGTGTATATATCCCTGGTGTATATATCCCTGGTGTATATATCCCTGGTGTATATATCCCTGGTGTTTATATCCCTGGTGTATATATCCCTGGTGTATATATCCCTGTGTTTCCCTGGTGTATATATCCCTGGTGTATATATCCCTGGTGTATATATCCCTGTGTTTCCCTGGTGTATATATCCCTGGTGTATATATCCCTGTGTTGCCCTGGTGTATATATCCCTGGTGTATATATCCCTGTGTTTCCCTGGTGTATATATCCCTGGTGTATATATCCCTGGTGTATATATCCCTGGTGTATGTATCCCTGGTGTATATATCCCTGTGTTTCCCTGGTGTATATATCCCTGGTGTATATATCCCTGTTGTATATATCCCTGGTGTATATATCCCTGGTGTATATATCCCTGGTGTATATATCCCTGTTGTATTTATCCCTGGTGTATATATCCCTGGTGTATATATCCCTGGTGTACATATCCCTGTGTTTCCCTGGTGTATATATCCCTGGTGTATATATCCCTGGTGTATATATCCCTGGTGTATATATCCCTGGTGTATATATCCCTGTGTTTCCCTGGTGTATATATCCCTGGTGTATATATCCCTGGTGTATTTATCCCTGTGTTCCCCTGGTGTATATATCCCTGGTGTATATATCCCTGGTGTATTTATCCCTGTGTTCCCCTGGTGTATATCCCTGTGTATCCATGGTGTATATATCCCTGGTGTATATATCCCTGGTATATATATCCCTGGTGTATATATCCCTGGTGTACATATCCCTGTGTTTCCCTGGTGTATATATCCCTGGTGTATATATCTAAAACACAACCAAATGTAAAACTGTAAGCTTCACTGTCCAAACACATATGGTGTGGACTATGTGTGTCTGGTAAACAAATGTGGATCTGGTGAACAGTTACCACTTGTTGACCAACTACAGGAATACTGACCTCAGAGTCTCCAGTTTACAGTGGGGATTCCCCAGTCCAGCAGAGAGCAGCTCCACTCCTGAATCCTTCAGGTCATTGTTACTCAGATCCAGCTCTCTCAGGTGTGAGGGGTTTGACCTCAGAGCTGAGACCAGAGAAGAACAGCCTTCCTCTGTGACTAGACAGCCTGACAGCCTGCAAAGAGTCAAATCATATTAAAATCACACTGCTATTCTTCGGTGGTGAAAATAGTGACAGTATATTTGTTATCAAATGACAAGTCATCAAAGTGTTGCTTATAGAGAAAAAAATCTATGTTACAAATATTATCATTGCACAGTATTATCATTGCATAGTGTTATCATAGTGTTATCATTGCATAGTGTTATCATAGTGTTATCATTGCATAGTGTTATCATTGCAAAGTGTTATCATTGCATAGTGTTATCATTGCATAGTGTTATCATTGCATAGTGTTATCATTGCATAGTATTATCATTGCATAGTGTTATCATTGCATAGTGTTATCATTGCATAGTGTTATCATTGCATAGTGTTATCATTGCATAGTATTATCATTGCATAGTGTTATCATTGCATAGTGTTATCATAGTGTTATCATTGCATAGTGTTATCATTGCATAATGTTATCATTGCAAAGTGTTATCATTGCATAGTGTTATCATTGCATAGTGTTATCATTGCATAGTGTTATCATTGCATAGTATTATCATTGCATAGTGTTATCATTGCATAGTGTTATCATTGCATAGTATTATCATTGCATAGGGTTATCATTGCATAGTGTTATCATTGCATAGTATTATCATTGCATAGTGTTATCATTGCATAGTGTTATCATTGCATAGTGTTATCATTGCATAGTGTTATCATTGCATAGTATTATCATTGCATAGTATTATCATTGCATAATGTTATCATTGCATAGTGTTATCATTGCATAGTATTATCATTGCATAGTGTTAAAATTGCATAGTGTTATCATTGCATAGTGTTATCATTGCATAGTGTTATCATTGCATAGTATTATCATTGCATAGTATTATCATTGCATAGTATTATCATTGCATAGTATTATCATTGCAAAGTGTTATCATTGCATAGTGTTATCATTGCATAGTGTTATCATTGTATAGTGTTATCATTGCATAGTGTTATCATTGCATAGTGTTATCATTGCATAGTATTATCATTGCATAGTATTATCATTGCATAGTGTTATCATTGCATAGTGTTATCATTGCATAGTGTTATCATTGCATAGTGTTATCATTGCATAGTATTATCATTGCATAGTGTTATCATTGCATAGTGTTATCATTGCATAGTGTTATCATTGCATAGTGTTATCATTGTTATCAACAAAACATGCTAACCTCTCACCATTACCAATAACAGAGTCTACAACAAAACATGCTAACCTCTCACCATTACCAGTAACAGAGGCTACAACAAAACATGCTAACCTCTCACCATTACCAATAACAGAGTCTACAACAAAACATGCTAACCTCTCACCATTACCAGTAACAGAGGCTACAACAAAACATGCTAACCTCTCACCATTACCAATAACAGAGGATACAACAAAACATGCTAACCTCTTACCATTACCAATAACAGAGACTACAACAAAACATGCTAACCTCTTGCCATTACCAATAACAGAGGAGTTTAGCATTTATACTGACATTTGTGCCTCTATAACTTTGTTATTCATCATTATTCACTATTCATATCTAAACGGTAAAAAATGTATGAATTCCCTCAAATAAAAGGTGACATTCTGTACTGTCACCTAATATGAAACATTATATCTTAAATCCTAAATGCTGGAGCATAACACCACATTTAAAACTGTAAGCTTCACTGTCCAATCACATATGGTGTGGACTATGTGTGTCTGGTAAACACATGTGGATCTGGTGAACAGTTATCACTTGTTGACCAACTACAGGAATACTGACCTCAGAGTCTCCAGTTTACAGAGGTGATTCCCCAGTCCAGCAGAGAGCAGCTTCACTCCTGAATCCATCAGGTCATTGTTACTCAGATCCAGCTCTCTCAGGTGTGAGGGGTTTGAACTGATAACTGAGGCCAACACTTTACAGGATGTGTTTCTGAGTTTACAGCCACTGAGTCTGAAACACAGAAGAAATACAATGACAGACAGGTTGTATTAAAGTGTTACACTGTAACCTGTGCACAAATAATGTTGTGGGGTTGACCTCAGAGCTGAGACCAGGGAAGCACAGCCTAGAAATGACACATTTTCCAAGTATTTCTTGAAGATAGAAAGATGCATATTAACAAATATTTGAGTGGACTGACCAGACCAGTTTAAAAATCAGTATCAGTCAGAAGACAGACAGTGAGGAATCAGATTTAGATTGTATTGAGTATACAGTCCACACCATATCTATTTAGACAGTGAGGAATCAGATTTAGATTGTATTGAGTATACAGTCCACACCATATCTATTTAGACAGTGAGGTATCAGATTTAGATTGTATTGAGTATACAGTCCACACCATATCTATTTAGACAGTGAGGTATCAGATTTAGATTGTATTGAGTAAACAGTCCACACCATATCTATTTAGACAGTGAGGTATCAGATTTAGATTGTATTGAGTAAACAGTCCACACCATATCTATTTAGACAGTGAGGAATCAGATTTAGATTGTATTGAGTATACAGTCCACACCATATCTATTTAGACAGTGAGGTATCAGATTTAGATTGTATTGAGTATACAGTCCACACCATATCTATTTAGACAGTGAGGTATCATATTTAGATTGTATTGAGTATACAGTCCACACCATATCTATTTAGACAGTGAGGAATCAGATTTAGATTGTATTGAGTATACAGTCCACACCATATCTATTTAGACAGTGAGGTATCAGATTTAGATTGTATTGAGTATACAGTCCACACCATATCTATTTAGACAGAGAGGTATCAGATTTAGATTGTATTGAGTATACAGTCCACACCATATCTATTTAGACAGTGAGGTATCAGATTTAGATTGTATTGAGTATACAGTCCACACCATATCTATTTAGACAGTGAGGAATCAGATTTAGATTGTATTGAGTATACAGTCCACACCATATCTATTTAGACAGTGAGGTATCAGATTTAGATTGTATTGAGTATACAGTCCACACCATATCTATTTAGACAGTGAGGAATCAGATTTAGATTCTATTGAGTATACAGTCCACACCATATCTATTTAGACAGTGAGGTGTCAGATTTAGATTGTATTGAGTATACAGTCCACACCATATCTATTTAGACAGTGAGGTATCAGATTTAGATTGTATTGAGTATACAGTCCACACCATATCTATTTAGACATTGAGGAATCAGATTTAGATTGTATTGAGTATACAGTCCACACCATATCTATTTAGACAGTGAGGTATCAGATTTAGATTGTATTGAGTATACAGTCCTCACCATATCTATTTAGACAGTGAGGTATCAGATTTAGATTGTATTGAGTATACAGTCCACACCATATCTATTTAGACAGAGAGGTATCAGATTTAGATTGTATTGAGTATACAGTCCACACCATATCTATTTAGACAGTGAGGTATCAGATTTAGATTGTATTGAGTATACAGTCCTCACCATATCTATTTAGACAGTGAGGTATCAGATTTAGATTGTATTGAGTATACAGTCCACACCATATCTATTTAGACAGTGAGGTATCAGATTTAGATTGTATTGAGTATACAGTCCACACCATATCTATTTAGACAGTGAGGTATCAGATTTAGATTGTATTGAGTATACAGTCCACACCATATCTATTTAGACAGAGTATCAGATTTAGATTGTATTGAGTATACAGTCCACACCATATCTATTTAGACAGTGAGGTATCAGATTTAGATTGTATTGAGTATACAGTCCACACCATATCTATTTAGACAGTGAGGTGTCAGATTTAGATTGTATTGAGTATACAGTCCACACCATATCTATTTAGACAGTGAGGTATCAGATTTAGATTGTATTGAGTATACAGTCCACATCATATCTATTTAGACAGTGAGGTATCAGATTTAGATTGTATTGAGTATACAGTCCACACCATATCTATTTAGACAGTGAGGTATCAGATTTAGATTGTATTGAGTATACAGTCCACATCATATCTATTTAGACAGTGAGGTATCAGATTTAGATTGTATTGAGTATACAGTCCACACCATATCTATTTAGACAGTGAGGAATCAGATTTAGATTGTATTGAGTATACAGTCCACATCATATCTATTTAGACAGTGAGGTATCAGATTTAGATTGTATTGAGTAATACAGTCCACACCATATCTATTTAGACAGTGAGGTATCAGATTTAGATTGTATTGATTATACAGTCCACATCATATCTATTTAGACAGTGAGGTATCAGATTTAGATTGTATTGAGTAATACAGTCCACACCATATCTATTTAGACAGTGAGGTATCAGATTTAGATTGTATTGAGTATACAGTCCACACCATATCTATTTAGACAGTGAGGTATCAGATTTAGATTGTATTGAGTATACAGTCCACACCATATCTATTTAGACAGTGAGGTATCAGATTTAGATTGTATTGAGTATACAGTCCACACCATATCTATTTAGACAGTGAGGTATCAGATTTAGATTGTATTGAGTAATACAGTCCACACCATATCTATTTAGACAGTGAGGTATCAGATTTAGATTGTATTGAGTATACAGTCCACACCATATCTATTTAGACAGTGAGGTATCAGATTTAGATTGTATTTAGTATACAGTCCATATCTATTTAGACAGTGAGGTATCAGATTTAGATTGTATTGAGTATACAGTCCACACCATATCTATTTAGACAGTGAGGAATCAGATTTAGATTGTATTGATTATACAGTCCACATCATATCTATTTAGACAGTGAGGAATCAGATTTAGATTGTATTGAGTATACAGTCCACACCATATCTATTTAGACAGTGAGGTATCAGATTTAGGTATTGAGTATACAGTCCATATTATTTAGACAGTGAGGTATCAGATTTAGTATATACAGTCCACACCATATCTATTTAGACAGTGAGGTATCAGATTTAGATTGTAGTAAACAGTCCACACCATATCTATTTAGACATCAGATTTAGATTGTATTGAGTATACAGTCCACACCATATCTATTTAGACAGTGAGGTATCAGATTTAGATTGTATTGAGTATACAGTCCACACCATATCTATTTAGACATTGAGGAATCAGATTTAGATTGTATTGAGTAAACAGTCCACACCATATCTATTTAGACATTGAGGAATCAGATTTAGATTGTATTGAGTATACAGTCCACACCATATCTATTTAGACAGTGAGGAATCAGATTTAGATTGTATTGAGTATACAGTCCATATCTATTTAGACAGTGAGGTATCAGATTTAGATTGTATTGAGTATACAGTCCACACCATATCTATTTTGACAGTGAGGTATCAGATTTAGATTGTATTGAGTAAACAGTCCACACCATATCTATTCTGACAGTGAAGCTAACATTGTAAATGTGTCTCTATACTCCAACATTTTGGATTTCAGATCAAATGTTTCATATGAGGTGACAGTATAAAATGTCACCTTTTATTTGAGGATATTTTAATACATATCTGTTTCAACGTTTAGAAAGATTAAAGCATTTTATGTATCTCGTCCCCCATTTGAAGAAGTCATAAGTATTCTGACACTTAAAGTGTATTAAATTAGTCAAAAGTATATCTGGTCCCATATTCCTCGAACACAATGACAACATCAAGCCTGTGACGCCTTGACTGAGAAAGATCATGAATGAATCATGAATAATAATGAGTGAGAAAGTTACAGAGGCTACAACAAAACATGCTAAACTCTCACCATTACCAATAACAGAGACTACAACAAAACATGCTAACCTCTCACCATTACCAATAACAGAGGCTACACCAAAACATGCTAACCTCTCACCATTACCAATAACAGAGGATACAACAAAACATGCTAACCTCTCACCATTACCAATAACAGAGGCTACAACAAAACATGCTAACCTCTCACCATTACCAATAACAGAGGCTACAACAAAACATGCTAACCTCTCACCGTTACCAATAACAGAGACTACAACAACATGTTAACCTCTCACCATTACCAATAACAGAGACTACAACAAAACATGCTAACCTCTCACCATTACCAATAACAGAGACTACAACAAAACATGCTAACCTCTCACCATTACCAATAACAGAGGCTACAACAAAACATGCTAACCTCTCACCATTACCAATAACAGAGGATACAACAAAACATGCTAACCTCTCACCATTACCAATAACAGAGGCTACAATAACAGAGGCTACAACAAAACATGCTAACCTCTCACCATTACCAATAACAGAGGATACAACAAAACATGCTAACCTCTCACCTTTAAGCTCAAATAAAAGGTGACATTCTGTACTGTTGCCTAATATGAAACATTATATCTCAAATCCAAAATGCTGGAGAATAGCGCCAAATTTAAAACTGTAATCTTCACTGTCCAAACACATATGGTGTGGACTATGTGTGTCTGGTAAACACATGTGGATCTGGTGAACAGTTATCACTTGTTGACCAACTACAGGAATACTGACCTCAGAGTCTCCAGTTTACAGTGGGGATTCCCCAGTCCAGCAGAGAGCAGCTTCACTCCTGAATCCTTCAGGTCGTTGATACTCAGGTCCAGCTCTCTCAGGTGTGAGGGGTTTGAACTGAGAACTGAGGCCAACACTTTACTGGATGTGTCTGTGAGTTTACAGCCAGTGAGTCTGAAACACAGAAGAAATACTATGACAGACAGGTTATATTAAAATATTTCGCTTAGCTTTCCCTGCTTAAACTGTTAGCACTGCTCAAATAATGTGTATATTGTGCTGATCAGTTTGTAATATAGTTAGAAAGTTTTCAGCTGATAGAAAGTTTATTCAGCCAATTAAATTACTGTTGTTCCTACATACAGTAAAGTTTGGTCTGAGGGATAGTCACATGGGTACTTACAGAGCCAGTCAGCCAATGAAAATGCAGCTGTAACTACAATTTATTTTGGTGTGCGATATTTACATGAATACTTACAGAGCTTTCCTGCAGCTTCTCACAGCTGGGAGCAGTCTCCTACGACCCTCTTCTGATGTCTTGTATTCCTTCAGGTCAAACACATCCAGAACCTCCTCTGATATCTGCAGCATGTAGGCCAGCGCTGAACACTGAGCAAGGGAGAGGTTTTTGGATCTGTTCTCTGACCTCAAGTATACTTCGATTACTTTCTGTACTGAATGGTCTTTCATCTCTATCAGACAGTGGAAGAGATTGATGCACCTCTCAGGGGAGATGTTCTTCCTCTGCATCACCTTAAGGGATTGGATTGTTTTCTTGACGCTCTCTGGACTGCTTTCTGTCTGTGTCACCAGACCTCGTAGGAGTTTCTGATTGGCTGCCAGTGACATGCCATGAAGGAAGCGGACAAAAAGGTCCAGGTGTCCATTCTTACTCTCCAAGGCTTTATCCACGGCACTCTTCAGCAGCTCATCCAAAGTTAGCTCTTCAGACGCACCTCTAGACTTTCTAGACTTTCTCTTGAGGAAGGGCTTCAGTGCATCCATGTTCCTGGTTGTGTAACAATGGTACATGTAGACAGCTGAGAGAAACTCCTGAATGCTCAGATGAACAAAGCAGTACACCACTCTCTGAAATAACACAGACTCTTCTTTAAAGATTTGTGTGCACACTCCTGAGTACACTGAAGCTTCTTTGACATCAAGGCCAGCCTCTTTCAGGTCTTCTTCATAGAACATCAGATTACCCTTCTCCAGATTTTTAAACGCCAGCTTCCCCAGCTTCAGAAGAATTTCCTTATCTGACTCCATGAGCTCCTCTTGATCCATCTCATCTCTTCCATGATACTTCTGGTTCTTCAGGCTGGTCTGAATGAGCAGGAAGTGTATGGACATCTCAGTCAGAGTCGTGGGCATCTCTCTCCTCTTGTCTGTACTCAACATGTGTTCAAGGACTATTGCAGAAATCCAACAGAAGACTGGAATGTGGCACATGATGTGGAGGCTCCTTGATGTCTTTATGTGTGAGATGATTCTGCTGGCCAGGTCCTCATCACTGAATCTCTTCCTGAAGTACTCCTCCTTCTGTGGGTCATTGAACCCTCGTACCTCTGTCACCTGGTCAACACACTGAGGGGGGATCTGATTGGTTGCTGCTGGTCGGGAGGTTATCCATAGGAGAGCAGAGGGAAGCAGATTCCCCTTGATGAGATTTGTCAGCAGAACATCAAGAGATGATGTCTGGGTGACATCAGACACCTTTTCATTGTGCTGGAAATCCAATGGAAATCTGCTTTCATCCAAACCATCCAAGATGAACATAGTTTTACAGGCAGTGAGTTTCTCTGCATTGCCTTTGTCTAGTTCTGTGTGGAAGTCATTTAAAAGTCTGAGAAGACTGTACTGGCGATCTTTGATCAAGTTCAGCTCCCGGAAAGGAAGCACAAATATGATCTCCACATCTTGATTAGCCTTCCCTTCAGCCCAGTCTAGGATGAACTTCTGCACAGAGACTGTTTTTCCGATGCCAGCGATGCCCTTCGTCAGCACAGTTCTGATGCGTCTCTCTTGGCCAGCTAAGGGTTTAAAGATGTCATTGCAGTGGATTGCTGTGTCATGTGAGGTTGGTGTCCTGGATGCTGTCTCTAGCTGCCACACCTCATGTTCATTGTTAACCGCTTCACTCTCTCCTTCTGTGATGTAGAGCTCTGTGTAAATCCTGTTAAGGGGAGTTTGAGTCCCTGCTGTTTCGATGCCTTCTATCACACATTCATACCTCCTCATCAGACTGTCTTTATGGTTTACTACAGCTCTCTGCAGACTGTCTTCATGGTTTACTACAGCTCTCTGCAGACTGTCTTCATGGTTTACTACAGCTCTCTGCAGACTGTCTTCATGGTTTACTACAGCTCTCTGCAGACTGTCTTCATGGTTTACTACAGCTCTCTGCAGGCTGTCTTCATGGTTTACTACAGCTCTCTGCAGGCTGTCTTCATGGTTTACTACAGCTCTTCTGCACTACAGGCTGTCTTCATGCTCTCTGCAGACTGTCTTTATGGTTTACTACAGCTCTCTGCAGGCTGTTATCCACTACAAGGAAGAGGAAAATGACGTGTATCAGACACATTCGTTAACAGGATGAAGTGGGTCTTCACATCTACAGTAACTTATATTATCTCATATGATTGTAGTTAACTCTTAATCATATTGAGGCATTGACTTAGCACAGGTCTGCAAGTGTCCTTACTGTTTTCAGAGCCTCTTGCATCATTGGGTTCACTCAGGTGCTGTAGTACAGGACGTGTCCTGGATCTCTTTCTACACCTAGGACAGTCATAGTCTCCTGAAGGAGCAGGTTTCTCCCAGTATCTGGTGATGCACTGTCTGCAGAACCTGTGTCCACAGGTGATAGAGACTGGATCCCTCAGCACCTGCTGACACACTGCACACCTGGACGGATCCTCTGGCAGAGTAGACCATCCACTACAGAGATAAAGGAGAGAGATACTGATCCTCTAACAGAGTAGACCATCCACTACAGAGATAAAGGAGAGAGAGAGAGAGATACTGATCCTCTAACAGAGTAGACCATCCACTACAGAGATAAAGGACAGAGATACTGATCCTCTAACAGAGTAGACCATCCACTACAGAGATAAAAGACAGAGATACTGATCCTCTAACAGAGTAGACCATCCACTACAGAGTACAGAGATAAAGAAGAGAGATACTGATCCTCTAACAGAGTAGACCATCCACTACAGAGATAAAGGAGAGAGATACTGATCCTCTAACAGAGTAGACCATCCACTACAGAGATAAAGGAGAGAGAGAGATACTGATCCTCTAACAGAGTAGACCATCCACTACAGAGATAAAGGAGAGAGAGATACTGATCCTCTAACAGAGTAGACCATCCACTACAGAGATAAAGGAGAGAGATACTGATACTCTAACATAGTAGACCATCCACTACAGAGATAAAGGAGAGAGAGATACTGATCCTCTAACAGAGTAGACCATCCACTACAGAGATAAAGGAGAGAGATACTGATCCTCTAACAGAGTAGACCATCCACTACAGAGATAAAGGAGAGAGAGATACTGATCCTCTAACAGAGTAGACCATCCACTACAGAGATAAAGGAGAGAGATACTGATCCTCTAACAGAGTAGACCATCCACTACAGAGATAAAGAAGAGAGATACTGATCCTCTAACAGAGTAGACCATCCACTACAGAGATAAAGGAGAGAGAGAGATACTGATTCTCTAACAGAGTAGACCATCCACTACAGAGATAAAGGAGAGAGATACTGATCCTCTAACAGAGTAGACCATCCACTACAGAGATAAAGGAGAGAGATACTGATCCTCTAACAGAGTAGACCATCCACTACAGAGATAAAGGAGAGAGAGAGATATTGATCCTCTAACAGAGTAGACCATCCACTACAGAGATAAAGGAGAGAGAGAGATATTGATCCTCTAACAGAGTAGACCATCCACTACAGAGATAAAGGAGAGAGATACTGATCCTCTAACAGAGTAGACCATCCACTACAGAGATAAAGGAGAGAGATACTGATCCTCTAACAGAGTAGACCATCCACTACAGAGATAAAGGAGAGAGATAATGATACTCTAACAGAGTAGACCATCCACTACAGAGATAAAGGAGAGAGATACTGATCCTCTAACAGAGTAGACCATCCACTACAGAGATAAAGGAGAGAGAGAGATATTGATCCTCTAACAGAGTAGACCATCCACTACAGAGATAAAGGAGAGAGAGATATTGATCCTCTAACAGAGTAGACCATCCACTACAGAGATAAAGGAGAGAGAGATATTGATCCTCTAACAGAGTAGACCATCCACTACAGAGATAAAGGAGAGAGAGACATCTTGAACATTCATAGACAGACAGCTGGGAACAGTATACTCTGTTCATAGACAGACAGCTGGGAACAGTATACTCTGTTCATAGACAGACAGCTGGGAACAGTATACTCTATTCATAGACAGCTGGGAACAGTATACTCTGTTCATAGACAGACAGCTGGGAACAGTATACTCTGTTCATAGACAGGGGAACAGTATACTCTGTTCATAGACAGACAGCTGGGAACAGTATAATCTGTTCATAGACAGACAGCTGGGAACAGTATACTCTGTTCATAGACAGACAGCTGGGAACAGTATACTCTGTTCATAGACAGACAGATGGGAACAGTATACTCTGTTCATAGACAGGGGAACAGTATACTCTGTTCATAGACAGACAGCTGGGAACAGTATACTCTGTTCATAGACAGACAGCTGGGAACAGTATACTCTGTTCATAGACAGACAGATGGGAACAGTATACTCTGTTCATAGACAGACAGGGGAACAGTATACTCTGTTCATAGACAGAACAGCTGGGAACAGTATACTCTGTTCATAGACAGACAGCTGGGAACAGTATACTCTGTTCATAGACAGACAGCTGGGAACAGTATACTCTGTTCATAGACAGACAGCTGGGAACAGTATACTCTGTTCATAGACAGACAGCTGGGAACAGTATACTCTGTTCATAGACAGATGGGAACAGTATACTCTGTTCATAGACAGACAGATGGGAACAGTATACTCTGTTCATAGACAGACAGCTGGGAACAGTATACTCTGTTCATAGACAGACAGATGGGAACAGTATACTCTGTTCTTAGACAGACAGATGGGAACAGTATACTCTGTTCATAGACAGACAGATGGGAACAGTATACTCTGTTCATAGACAGACAGATGGGAACAGTATACTCTGTTCATAGACAGACAGCTGGGAACAGTATACTCTGTTCATAGACAGACAGCTGGGAACAGTATACTCTGTTCATAGACAGACAGCTGGGAACAGTATACTCTGTTCATAGACAGACAGATGGGAACAGTATACTCTGTTCATAGACAGACAGCTGGGAACAGTATACTCTGTTCATAGACAGTGGAACAGTATACTCTGTTCATAGACAGACAGCTGGGAACAGTATACTCTGTTCATAGACAGACAGCTGGGAACAGTATACTCTGTTCATAGACAGACAGCTGGGAACAGTATACTCTGTTCATAGACAGACAGCTGGGAACAGTATACTCTGATCATAGACAGACAGATGGGAACAGTATACTCTGTTCATAGACAGACAGATGGGAACAGTATACTCTGTTCATAGACAGACAGATGGGAACAGTATACTCTGTTCATAGACAGATGGGAACAGTATACTCTGTTCACAGACAGACAGATGGGAACAGTATACTCTGTTCATAGACAGGGGAACAGTATACTCTGTTCATAGACAGACAGCTGGGAACAGTATACTCTGTTCATAGACAGACAGATGGGAACAGTATACTCTGTTCTTAGACAGACAGATGGGAACAGTATACTCTGTTCATAGACAGACAGATGGGAACAGTATACTCTGTTCATAGACAGACAGATGGGAACAGTATACTCTGTTCATAGACAGACAGATGGGAACAGTATACTCTGTTCATAGACAGACAGATGGGAACAGTATACTCTGTTCATAGACAGACAGCTGGGAACAGTATACTCTGTTCATAGACAGACAGATGGGAACAGTATACTCTGTTCATAGACAGACAGCTGGGAACAGTATACTCTGTTCATAGACAGACAGCTGGGAACAGTATACTCTGTTCATAGACAGACAGCTGGGAACAGTATACTCTGTTCATAGACAGACAGCTGGGAACAGTATACTCTGTTCATAGACAGACAGCTGGGAACAGTATACTCTGTTCATAGACAGACAGATGGGAACAGTATACTCTGTTCATAGACAGGGGAACAGTATACTCTGTTCATAGACAGTGGAACAGTATACTCTGTTCATAGACAGACAGCTGGGAACAGTATACTCTGTTCATAGACAGACAGCTGGGAACAGTATACTCTGATCATAGACAGACAGATGGGAACAGTATACTCTGTTCATAGACAGACAGATGGGAACAGTATACTCTGTTCATAGACAGACAGATGGGAACAGTATACTCTGTTCATAGACAGACAGCTGGGAACAGTATACTCTGTTCATAGACAGAGAGCTGGGAACAGTATACTCTGTTCATAGACAGACAGATGGGAACAGTATACTCTGTTCATAGACAGACAGATGGGAACAGTATACTCTGTTCATAGACAGACAGATGGGAACAGTATACTCTGTTCATAGACAGACAGCTGGGAACAGTATACTCTGTTCATAGACAGACAGCTGGGAACAGTATACTCTGTTCATAGACAGACAGATGGGAACAGTATACTCTGTTCATAGACAGACAGCTGGGAACAGTATACTCTGTTCATAGACAGGGGAACAGTATACTCTGTTCACAGACAGACAGCTGGGAACAGTATACTCTGTTCTTAGACAGACAGCTGGGAACAGTATACTCTGTTCATAGACAGCTGGGAACAGTATACTCTGTTCATAGACAGACAGACAGATGGGAACAGTATACTCTGTTCATAGACAGACAGATGGGAACAGTATACTCTGTTCATAGACAGACAGCTGGGAACAGTATACTCTGTTCATAGACAGACAGCTGGGAACAGTATACTCTGTTCATAGACAGACAGATGGGAACAGTATACTCTGTTCATAGACAGACAGATGGGAACAGTATACTCTGTTCATAGACAGACAGATGGGAACAGTATACTCTATTCATAGACAGCTGGGAACAGTATACTCTGTTCATAGACAGACAGCTGGGAACAGTATACTCTGTTCATAGACAGACAGCTGGGAATAGACAGAGAGCTGGGAACAGTATACTCTGTTCATAGACAGACAGATGGGAACAGTATACTCTGTTCATAGACAGGGGAACAGTATACTCTGTTCATAGACAGACAGCTGGGAACAGTATACTCTGTTCATAGACAGACAGCTGGGAACAGTATACTCTGTTCATAGACAGACAGATGGGAACAGTATACTCTGTTCATAGACAGACAGCTGGGAACAGTATACTCTGTTCATAGACAGACAGGGGAACAGTATACTCTGTTCATAGACAGACAGCTGGGAACAGTATACTCTGTTCATAGACAGACAGCTGGGAACAGTATACTCTGTTCATAGACAGACAGCTGGGAACAGTATACTCTGTTCATAGACAGACAGCTGGGAACAGTATACTCTGTTCATAGACAGACAGATGGGAACAGTATACTCTGTTCATAGACAGACAGCTGGGAACAGTATACTCTGTTCATAGACAGACAGCTGGGAACAGTATACTCTGTTCATAGACAGACAGCTGGGAACAGTATACTCTGTTCATAGACAGACAGCTGGGAACAGTATACTCTGTTCATAGACAGACAGCTGGGAACAGTATACTCTGTTCATAGACAGACAGATGGGAACAGTATACTCTGTTCATAGACAGACAGTATACTCTGTTCATAGACAGACAGCTGGGAACAGTATACTCTGTTCATAGACAGACAGCTGGGAACAGTATACTCTGTTCATAGACAGACAGATGGGAACAGTATACTCTGTTCATAGACAGACAGATGGGAACAGTATACTCTGTTCATAGACAGACAGATGGGAACAGTATACTCTGTTCATAGACAGATGGGAACAGTATACTCTGTTCATAGACAGACAGATGGGAACAGTATACTCTGTTCATAGACAGAACAACAGTATACTCTGTTCATAGACAGACAGCTGGGAACAGTATACTCTGTTCATAGACAGACAGATGGGAACAGTATACTCTGTTCATAGACAGACAGATGGGAACAGTATACTCTGTTCATAGACAGACAGATGGGAACAGTATACTCTGTTCATAGACAGACAGATGGGAACAGTATACTCTGTTCATAGACAGACAGATGGGAACAGTATACTCTGTTCATAGACAGACAGCTGGGAACAGTATACTCTGTTCATAGACAGACAGATGGGAACAGTATACTCTGTTCATAGACAGACAGATGGGAACAGTATACTCTGTTCATAGACAGACAGCTGGGAACAGTATACTCTGTTCATAGACAGACAGATGGGAACAGTATACTCTGTTCATAGACAGACAGATGGGAACAGTATACTCTGTTCATAGACAGACAGATGGGAACAGTATACTCTGTTCATAGACAGACAGCTGGGAACAGTATACTCTGTTCATAGACAGACAGCTGGGAACAGTATACTCTGTTCATAGACAGACAGATGGGAACAGTATACTCTGTTCATAGACAGACAGCTGGGAACAGTATACTCTGTTCATAGACAGACAGCTGGGAACAGTATACTCTGTTCATAGACAGACAGCTGGGAACAGTATACTCTGTTCATAGACAGACAGCTGGGAACAGTATACTCTGTTCATAGACAGACAGCTGGGAACAGTATACTCTGTTCATAGACAGACAGCTGGGAACAGTATACTCTGTTCATAGACAGACAGCTGGGAACAGTATACTCTGTTCATAGACAGACAGATGGGAACAGTATACTCTGTTCATAGACAGACAGATGGGAACAGTATACTCTGTTCATAGACAGACAGCTGGGAACAGTATACTCTGTTCATAGACAGACAGCTGGGAACAGTATACTCTGTTCATAGACAGACAGCTGGGAACAGTATACTGGGAACAGTATACTCTGTTCATAGACAGACAGATGGGAACAGTATACTCTGTTCATAGACAGACAGATGGGAACAGATGGGAACAGTATACTCTGTTCATAGACAGGGGAACAGTATACTCTGTTCATAGACAGACAGCTGGGAACAGTATACTCTGTTCATAGACAGACAGATGGGAACAGTATACTCTGTTCATAGACAGACAGATGGGAACAGTATACTCTGTTCATAGACAGACAGCTGGGAACAGTATACTCTGTTCATAGACAGACAGCTGGGAACAGTATACTCTGTTCATAGACAGACAGATGGGAACAGTATACTCTGTTCATAGACAGACAGCTGGGAACAGTATACTCTGTTCATAGACAGACAGCTGGGAACAGTATACTCTGTTCATAGACAGACAGCTGGGAACAGTATACTCTGTTCATAGACAGACAGCTGGGAACATTATACTCTGTTCATAGACAGACAGCTGGGAACAGTATACTCTGTTCATAGACAGACAGATGGGAACAGTATACTCTGTTCATAGACAGACAGATGGGAACAGTATACTCTGTTCATAGACAGACAGCTGGGAACAGTATACTCTGTTCACAGACAGACAGATGGGAACAGTATACTCTGTTCATAGACAGGGGAACAGTATACTCTGTTCATAGACAGACAGCTGGGAACAGTATACTCTGTTCATAGACAGACAGATGGGAACAGTATACTCTGTTCTTAGACAGACAGATGGGAACAGTATACTCTGTTCATAGACAGACAGATGGGAACAGTATACTCTGTTCATAGACAGACAGCTGGGAACAGTATACTCTGTTCATAGACAGACAGCTGGGAACAGTATACTCTGTTCATAGACAGACAGATGGGAACAGTATACTCTGTTCATAGACAGACAGCTGGGAACAGTATACTCTGTTCATAGACAGACAGCTGGGAACAGTATACTCTGTTCATAGACAGACAGATGGGAACAGTATACTCTGTTCATAGACAGACAGATGGGAACAGTATACTCTGTTCATAGACAGACAGATGGGAACAGTATACTCTGGACAGACAGATGGGAACAGTATACTCTGTTCATAGACAGACAGATGGGAACAGTATACTCTGTTCATAGACAGACAGATACTCTGTTCATAGACAGAACAGTATACTCTGTTCATAGACAGACAGATGGGAACAGTATACTCTGTTCATAGACAGATGGGAACAGTATACTCTGTTCACAGACAGACAGCTGGGAACAGTATACTCTGTTCATAGACAGACAGCTGGGAACAGTATATTCTGTTCATAGACAGACAGATGTTCATAGGAACAGTATACTCTGTTCATAGACAGACAGATGGGAACAGTATACTCTCTTCATAGACAGACAGCTGGGAACAGTATACTCTGTTCATAGACAGACAGATGGGAACAGTATACTCTGTTCATAGACAGACAGCTGGGAACAGTATACTCTGTTCATAGACAGACAGCTGGGAACAGTATACTCTGTTCATAGACAGACAGCTGGGAACAGTATACTCTGTTCATAGACAGACAGATGGGAACAGTATACTCTGTTCATAGACAGACAGCTGGGAACAGTATACTCTGTTCATAGACAGACAGCTGGGAACAGTATACTCTGTTCATAGACAGACAGATGGGAACAGTATACTCTGTTCATAGACAGACAGATGGGAACAGTATACTCTGTTCATAGACAGACAGATGGGAACAGTATACTCTGTTCATAGACAGCTGGGAACAGTATACTCTGTTCATAGACAGACAGCTGGGAACAGTATACTCTGTTCATAGACAGACAGCTGGGAACAGTATACTCTGTTCATAGACAGACAGATGGGAACAGTATACTCTGTTCATAGACAGACAGATGGGAACAGTATACTCTGTTCATAGACAGACAGCTGGGAACAGTATACTCTGTTCACAGACAGACAGATGGGAACAGTATACTCTGTTCATAGACAGAAACAGTATACTCTGTTCATAGACAGACAGCTGGGAACAGTATACTCTGTTCATAGACAGACAGATGGGAACAGTATACTCTGTTCATAGACAGACAGATGGGAACAGTATACTCTGTTCATAGACAGACAGATGGGAACAGTATACTCTGTTCATAGACAGACAGCTGGGAACAGTATACTCTGTTCATAGACAGACAGCTGGGAACAGTATACTCTGTTCATAGACAGACAGCTGGGAACAGTATACTCTGTTCATAGACAGACAGCTGGGAACAGTATACTCTGTTCATAGACAGACAGATGGGAACAGTATACTCTGTTCATAGACAGACAGCTGGGAACAGTATACTCTGTTCATATATACTCTGACAGACAGATGGGAACAGTATACTCTGTTCATAGACAGACAGATGGGAACAGTATACTCTGTTCATAGACAGACAGATGGGAACAGTATACTCTGTTCATAGACAGACAGATGGGAACAGTATACTCTGTTCATAGACAGACAGATGGGAACAGTATACTCTGTTCATAGACAGGGGAACAGTATACTCTGTTCATAGACAGACAGATGGGAACAGTATACTCTGTTCATAGACAGACAGATGGGAACAGTATACTCTGTTCATAGACAGACAGATGGGAACAGTATACTCTGTTCATAGACAGACAGATGGGAACAGTATACTCTGTTCATAGACAGACAGATGGGAACAGTATACTCTGTTCATAGACAGACAGCTGGGAACAGTATACTCTGTTCATAGACAGACAGCTGGGAACAGTATACTCTGTTCATAGACAGACAGAACAGTATACTCTGTTCATAGACAGACAGATGGGAACAGTATACTCTGTTCATAGACAGACAGCTGGGAACAGTATACTCTGTTCATAGACAGACAGCTGGGAACAGTATACTCTGTTCATAGACAGACAGCTGGGAACAGTATACTCTGTTCATAGACAGACAGATGGGAACAGTATACTCTGTTCATAGACAGACAGCTGGGAACAGTATACTCTGTTCATAGACAGACAGCTGGGAACAGTATACTCTGTTCATAGACAGACTGGGAACAGTATACTCTGTTCATAGACAGACAGCTGGGAACAGTATACTCTGTTCATAGACAGACAGATGGGAACAGTATACTCTGTTCATAGACAGATGGGAACAGTATACTCTGTTCATAGACTGGGAACTGTTCATAGACAGATGGGAACAGTATACTCTGTTCATAGACAGACAGCTTATACTCTGTTCATAGACAGACAGCTGGGAACAGTATACTCTGTTCATAGACAGACAGCTGGAACAGTATACTCTGTTCATAGACAGACAGCTGGGAACAGTATACTCTGTTCATAGACAGACAGCTGGGAACAGTATACTCTGTTCATAGACAGACAGATGGGAACAGTATACTCTGTTCATAGACAGACAGATGGGAACAGTATACTCTGTTCATAGACAGACAGATGGGAACAGTATACTCTGTTCATAGACAGACAGATGGGAACAGTATACTCTGTTCATAGACAGACAGATGGGAACAGTATACTCTGTTCATAGACAGACAGATGGGAACAGTATACTCTGTTCATAGGAACAGTATACTCTGTTCATAGACAGACAGCTGGGAACAGTATACTCTGTTCATAGACAGACAGCTGGGAACAGTATACTCTGTTCATAGACAGACAGCTGGGAACAGTATACTCTGTTCATAGACAGACAGCTGGGAACAGTATACTCTGTTCATAGACAGATGGGAACAGTATACTCTGTTCATAGACAGACAGCTGGGAACAGTATACTCTGTTCATAGACAGATGGGAACAGACAGATGGGAACAGTATACTCTGTTCATAGACAGACAGCTGGGAACAGTATACTCTGTTCATAGACAGACAGCTGGGAACAGTATACTCTGTTCATAGACAGACAGGGAACTGGGAACAGTATACTCTGTTCATAGACAGACAGACAGCTGGGAACAGTATACTCTGTTCATAGACAGACAGATGGGAACAGTATACTCTGTTCATAGACAGACAGCTGGGAACAGTATACTCTGTTCATAGACAGACAGCAGTATACTCTGTTCATAGACAGCTGGGAACAGTATACTCTGTTCATAGACAGACAGTATATACTCTGTTCATAGACAGATGGGAACAGTATACTCTGTTCATAGACAGACAGCTGGGAACAGTATACTCTGTTCATAGACAGACAGCTGGGAACAGTATACTCTGTTCATAGACAGACAGCTGGGAACAGTATACTCTGTTCATAGACAGACAGCTGGGAACAGTATACTCTGTTCATAGACAGACAGCTGGGAACAGTATACTCTGTTCATAGACAGACAGATGGGAACAGTATACTCTGTTCATAGACAGACAGCTGGGAACAGTATACTCTGTTCATAGACAGACAGATGGGAACAGTATACTCTGTTCATAGACAGACAGCTGGGAACAGTATACTCTGTTCATAGACAGACAGATGGGAACAGTATACTCTGTTCATAGACAGACAGCTGGGAACAGTATACTCTGTTCATAGACAGACAGCTGGGCTGAACAGTATACTCTGTTCATAGACAGACAGCTGGGAACAGTATACTCTGTTCATAGACAGACAGCTGGGAACAGTATACTCTGTTCATAGACAGACAGCTGGGAACAGTATACTCTGTTCATAGACAGACAGATGGGAACAGTATACTCTGTTCATAGACAGACAGATGGGAACAGTATACTCTGTTCATAGACAGACAGCTGGGAACAGTATACTCTGTTCATAGACAGACAGATGGGAACAGTATACTCTGTTCATAGACAGACAGATGGGAACAGTATACTCTGTTCATAGACAGACAGCTGGGAACAGTATACTCTGTTCATAGACAGATGGGAACAGTATACTCTGTTCATAGACAGATGGGAACAGTATACTCTGTTCATAGACAGACAGATACTCTGTTCATAGTGGAAACAGTATACTCTGTTCATAGACAGACAGATGGGAACAGTATACTCTGTTCATAGACAGACAGACAGCTGGGAACAGTATACTCTGTTCATAGACAGACAGCTGGGAACAGTATACTCTGTTCAAAGACAGACAGCTGGGAACAGTATACTCTGTTCATAGACAGACAGATGGGAACAGTATACTCTGTTCATAGACAGACAGTATACTGGGAACAGTATACTCTGTTCATAGACAGAACAGTATACTCTGTTCATAGACAGGGGAACAGCTGGGAACAGTATACTCTGTTCATAGACAGACAGATGGGAACAGTATACTCTGTTCATAGACAGACAGATGGGAACAGTATACTCTGTTCATAGACAGACAGCTGGGAACAGTATACTCTGTTCATAGACAGACAGATGGGAACAGTATACTCTGTTCATAGACAGACAGCTGGGAACAGTATACTCTGTTTATAGACAGACAGCTGGGAACAGTATACTCTGTTCATAGACAGACAACAGTATACTCTGTTCATAGACAGACAGCTGGGAACAGTATACTCTGTTCATAGACAGGGGAACAGTATACTCTGTTCATAGACAGACAGATGGGAACAGTATACTCTGTTCATAGACAGATGGGAACAGACAGACAGACTGGGAACAGTATACTCTGTTCATAGACAGACAGACAGACAGACAGTATACTCTGTTCATAGACAGATGGGAACAGTATACTCTGTTCATAGACAGACAGCTGGGAACAGTATACTCTGTTCATAGACAGACAGCTGGGAACAGTATACTCTGTTCATAGACAGACAGGGAACAGTATACAGATGGGAACAGTATACTCTGTTCATAGACAGACAGATGGGAACAGTATACTCTGTTCATAGACAGACAGCTGGGAACAGTATACTCTGTTCATAGACAGACAGCTGGGAACAGTATACTCTGTTCATAGACAGACAGCTGGGAACAGTATACTCTGTTCATAGACAGACAGCTGGGAACAGTATACTCTGTTCATAGACAGACAGATGGGAACAGTATACTCTGTTCATAGACAGACAGCTGGGAACAGTATACTCTGTTCATAGACAGACAGCTGGGAACAGTATACTCTGTTCATAGACAGACAGATGGGAACAGTATACTCTGTTCATAGACAGATGGGAACAGTATACTCTGTTCATAGACAGACAGACAGATGGGAACAGTATACTCTGTTCATAGACAGACAGATGGGAACAGTATACTCTGTTCATAGACAGATGGGAACAGTATACTCTGTTCATAGACAGACAGATGGGAACAGTATACTCTGTTCATAGACAGACAGATGGGAACAGTATACTCTGTTCATAGACAGACAGCTGGGAACAGTATACTCTGTTCATAGACAGACAGCTGGGAACAGTATACTCTGTTCATAGACAGACAGATGGGAACAGTATACTCTGTTCATAGACAGACAGCTGGGAACAGTATACTCTGTTCATAGACAGACAGATGGGAACAGTATACTCTGTTCATAGACAGACAGCTGGGAACAGTATACTCTGTTCATAGACAGACAGCTGGGAACAGTATACTCTGTTCATAGACAGACAGCTGGGAACAGTATACTCTGTTCATAGACAGACAGATGGGAACAGTATACTCTGTTCATAGACAGACAGTATACTCTGTTCATAGACAGACAGCTGGGAACAGTATACTCTGTTCATAGACAGACAGCTGGGAACAGTATACTCTGTTCATAGACAGACAGCTGGGAACAGTATACTCTGTTCATATACAGACAGATGGGAACAGTATACTCTGTTCATAGACAGACAGCTGGGAACAGTATACTCTGTTCATAGACAGACAGCTGGGAACAGTATACTCTGTTCATAGACAGACAGCTGGGAACAGTATACTCTGTTCATAGATAGACAGACAGATGGGAACAGTATACTCTGTTCATAGACAGATGGGAACAGTATACTCTGTTCATAGACAGGAACAGTATACTCTGTTCATAGACAGACAGCTGGGAACAGTATACTCTGTTCATAGACAGACAGCTGGGAACAGTATACTCTGTTCATAGACAGACAGCTGGGAACAGTATATACTCTGTTCATAGACAGACAGCTGGGAACAGTATACTCTGTTCATAGACAGACAGATGGGAACAGTATACTCTGTTCATAGACAGACAGCTGGGAACAGTATACTCTGTTCATAGACAGACAGCTGGGAACAGTATACTCTGTTCATAGACAGACAGCTGGGAACAGTATACTCTGTTCATAGACAGACAGATGGGAACAGTATACTCTGTTCATAGACAGACAGCTGGGAACAGTATACTCTGTTCATAGACAGACAGATGGGAACAGTATACTCTGTTCATAGACAGACAGCTGGGAACAGTATACTATGTTCATAGACAGATGGGAACAGTATACTCTGTTCATAGACAGGGGAACAGTATACTCTGTTCATAGACAGACAGACAGACAGACAGATGGGAACAGTATACTCTGTTCATAGACAGATGGGAACAGTATACTCTGTTCATAGACAGACAGCTGGGAACAGTATACTCTGTTCATAGACAGATGGGAACAGTATACTCTGTTCATAGACAGACAGCTGGGAACAGTATACTCTGTTCATAGACAGACAGCTGGGAACAGTATACTCTGTTCATAGACAGACAGCTGGGAACAGTATACTCTGTTCATAGACAGACAGCTCGGAACAGTATACTCTGTTCATAGACAGAACAGTATGGGAACAGTATACTCTGTTCATAGACAGACAGCTGGGAACAGTATACTCTGTTCATAGACAGACAGCTGGGAACAGTATACTCTGTTCATAGACAGACAGCTGGGAACAGTATACTCTGTTCATAGACAGACAGATGGGAACAGTATACTCTGTTCATAGACAGACAGCTGGGAACAGTATACTCTGTTCATAGACAGACAGATGGGAACAGTATACTCTGTTCATAGACAGACAGCTGGGAACAGTATACTCTGTTTATAGACAGACAGCTGGGAACAGTATACTCTGTTCATAGACAGAACAGTATACTCTGTTCATAGGGAACAGTATACTCTGTTCATAGACAGACAGATGGGAACAGTATACTCTGTTCATAGACAGACAGTATGGACAGAACAGTATACTCTGTTCATAGACAGACAGATGGGAACAGTATACTCTGTTCATAGACAGACAGATGGGAACAGTATACTCTGTTCATAGACAGACAGCTGGGAACAGTATACTCTGTTCATAGACAGACAGCTGGGAACAGTATACTCTGTTCATAGACAGAACAGTATGTTCATAGGAAGATGGGAGTATACTCTGTTCATAGACAGACAGCTGGGAACAGTATACTCTGTTCATAGACAGATGGGAACAGTATACTCTGTTCACAGACAGACAGCTGGGAACAGTATACTCTGTTCATAGACAGACAGCTGGGAACAGTATATTCTGTTCATAGACAGACAGCTGGGAACAGTATACTCTGTTCATAGACAGACAGATGGGAACAGTATACTCTGTTCATAGACAGACAGCTGGGAACAGTATACTCTGTTCATAGACAGACAGCTGGGAACAGTATACTCTGTTCATAGACAGACAGCTGGGAACAGTATACTCTGTTCATAGACAGACAGCTGGGAACAGTATACTCTGTTCATAGACAGACAGATGGGAACAGTATACTCTGTTCATAGACAGACAGATGGGAACAGTATACTCTGTTCATAGACAGACAGCTGGGAACAGTATACTCTGTTCATAGACAGACAGACAGATGGGAACAGTATACTCTGTTCATAGACAGACAGATGGGAACAGTATACTCTGTTCATAGACAGATGGGAACAGTATACTCTGTTCATAGACAGACAGATGGGAACAGTATACTCTGTTCATAGACAGATGGGAACAGTATACTCTGTTCATAGACAGATGGGAACAGTATACTCTGTTCATAGACAGACAGCTGGGAACAGTATACTCTGTTCATAGACAGACAGATGGGAACAGTATACTCTGTTCATAGACAGATGGGAACAGTATACTCTGTTCATAGACAGACAGATGGGAACAGTATACTCTGTTCATAGACAGACAGACAGACGAACAGTATACTCTGTTCATAGACAGACAGACTAGGGAACAGTATACTCTGTTCATAGACAGACAGATGGGAACAGTATACTCTGTTCATAGACAGACAGCTGGGAACAGTATACTCTGTTCATAGACAGACAGATGGGAACAGTATACTCTGTTCATAGACAGACAGCTGGGAACAGTATACTCTGTTCATAGACAGACAGCTGGGAACAGTATACTCTGTTCATAGACAGACAGCTGGGAACAGTATACTCTGTTCATAGACAGATGGGAACAGTATACTCTGTTCATAGACAGACAGATGGGAACAGTATACTCTGTTCATAGACAGACAGATGGGAACAGTATACTCTGTTCATAGACAGACAGCTGGGAACAGTATACTCTGTTCATAGACAGACAGCTGGGAACAGTATACTCTGTTCATAGACAGACAGCTGGGAACAGTATACTCTGTTCATAGACAGACAGCTGGGAACAGTATACTCTGTTCATAGACAGACAGATGGGAACAGTATACTCTGTTCATAGACAGACAGATGGGAACAGTATACTCTGTTCATAGACAGACAGATGGGAACAGTATACTCTGTTCATAGACAGACAGCTGGGAACAGTATACTCTGTTTATAGACAGACAGCTGGGAACAGTATACTCTGTTCATAGACAGACAGATGGGAACAGTATACTCTGTTCATAGACAGACAGATGGGAACAGTATACTCTGTTCATAGACAGACAGCTGGGAACAGTATACTCTGTTCATAGACAGACAGATGGGAACAGTATACTCTGTTCATAGACAGACAGCTGGGAACAGTATACTCTGTTCATAGACAGACAGCTGGGAACAGTATACTCTGTTCATAGACAGACAGATGGGAACAGTATACTCTGTTCATAGACAGACAGATGGGAACAGTATACTCTGTTCATAGACCGATATGGGAACAGTATAC
>NC_088225.1:34276672-34318899 GCF_036934945.1 Oncorhynchus masou masou
TACCCAGAGAGAGAGAGAGACTGAGGATGGAGCGTGTCTACCCAGAGAGAGAGAGAGACTGAGGATGGAGCGTGTCTACCCAGAGAGAGAGAGAGACTGAGGATGAAGCGTGTCTACCCAGAGAGAGAGAGAGACTGAGGATGGAGCGTGTCTACCCAGAGAGAGAGAGAGAGACTGAGGATGGAGCGTGTCTACCCAGAGAGAGAAAGAGAGACTGAGGATGGAGCGTGTCTACCCAGAGAGAGAGAGAGACTGAGGATGGAGCGTGTCTACCCAGAGAGAGAGAGAGAGAGAGAGAGACTGAGGATGGAGCGTGTCTACCCAGAGAGAGAGAGAGACTGAGGATGGAGCGTGTCTACCCAGAGAGAGAGAGACTGAGGATGGAGCGTGTCTACACAGAGAGAGAGAGAGAGAGACTGAGGATGAAGCGTGTCTACCCAGAGAGAGAGACTGAGGATGGAGCGTGTCTACCCAGAGAGAGAGAGAGACTGAGGATGGAGCGTGTCTATCCAGAGAGAGAGAGAGACTGAGGATGGAGCGTGTCTACCCAGAGAGAGAGAGACTGAGGATGGAGCGTGTCTACCCAGAGAGAGAGAGAGAGAGACTGAGGATGGAGCGTGTCTACCCAGAGAGAGAGAGAGAGACTGAGGATGGAGCGTGTCTACCCAGAGAGAGAGAGAGACTGAGGATGGAGCGTGTCTACCCAGAGAGAGAGAGAGACTGAGGATGGAGTGTGTCTACCCAGAGAGAGAGAGACTGAGGATGGAGCGTGTCTACCCAGAGAGAGAGAGACTGAGGATGGAGCGTGTCTACCCAGAGAGAGAGAGACTGAGGATGGAGCGTGTCTACCCAGAGAGAGAGAGACTGAGGATGGAGCGTGTCTATCCAGAGAGAGAGAGAGAGACTGAGGATGGAGCGTGTCTACCCAGAGACGTGTCTATCCATCACCTACAGAGAGATGAACCTAGAGAAGAGTCCTCACCTACAGAGAGATGAACCTAGAGAAGAGTCCTCTCAGCCAGCTGGTTTCTGGGCCTCTGTCCACAAACACACTGACCCCACAGAGTCCTCACCTACAGAGAGATGAACCTAGAGAAGAGTCCTCACCTACAGAGAGATGAACCTAGAGAAGAGTCCTCACCTACAGAGAGATGAACCTAGAGAAGAGCAAAATACAATGCTATCTGGCCCTAAACAGAAAACCTGACCACTGTGACTGAACACAAATGAATACAATTCTTGACGACGTACAGACTCAGTGAGCATAGCCTTGCTATTGAGAAAGGCCGCCGTAGGCAGACATGGCTCTCAAGAGAAGACAGGCTATGTGCTCACTGCCCACAAAATGAGGTGGAAACTGAGCTGCACTTCCTAACCTCCTGTCCAACATATGACCATATTAGAGAAACATATTTCCCTCAGATTACACAGATCCACAAATCATTTGAAAACAAAAACAGTTTTTCCCCATATCTGTAAGGTGGAAATAGCGTGAGGTCACAGCATCGAGATTTGTGTCCCCGTTACCACGAGGAAAAGGCAGCCAACACGAACAGCCGTGTAAATAAATATATATATAAATATATAAACCAATATTATTCTGTTTATTTATCTTCCTCCACTATAACTACTAACTAAAACGCTAAAACACTGTACAATACTGTAGCTGATAAAAAAGCTGTTAATTTCTAATAGTTTGTTGATGTTGTTATATTTGTTTTCTTTTCCCTTTTTATGTTATATTTCTAAACATGTTTCCCATGCCAATAAAAACCCTTTGAATTGAATTGAGAGGAGTCGACAGAGAGAGAGAGAGATGAAAAGAGAGAGAGGGGGTAGACAGACAGACAGACAGACAGACAGACAGACAGAGAGGGAGAGAGAGAGGGAGAGAGAGAGAGAGGGAGAGAGAGAGTGAGACAGAGAGAGAGAGGGAGAGAGAGAGAGAGGGAGAGAGAGAGAGAGAGAGAGGGAGAGAGAGAGTGAGAGAGAGAGTGAGACAGAGAGAGAGAGGGAGAGAGAGAGAGAGGGAGAGAGAGTGAGAGAGAGAGAGACAGAGAGAGAGAGAGAGTGAGAGAGAGAGAGAGAGAGAGAGAGAGGAGAGAGAGAGAGAGAGAGAGGAGAGAGAGAGTGAGAGAGAGAGTGAGACAGAGAGAGAGAGAGAGAGAGAGAGAGAGAGAGAGAGGAGCATCTATCCTTGTCGTAATCAAGGTTGAATTAGAACTGGATGCCCCCCCATTGATATTGTTAGTCAGTACCACTCAGATATCAAATTAAAATAATAACTGAGAACATCTCTCTCCGCCCGACGGCAAAATGAGTAGAATTAGAGGAAGCAACTACAGCCTCCCATGATGACTTGTTTTGTGCCCCCCATCCTATAAATCATGATGACTTCAGATTGTTGTGTCCCCCCATCCTATAAGTCATGATGACTTCAGATTGTTGTCCCCCCCCCATCCTATAAGTCATGATGACTTCAGATTGTTGTGTCCCCCCATCCTATAAATCATGATGACTTCAGATTGTTGTGTCCCCCCCATCCTATAAGTCATGATGACTTCAGATTGTTGTGTCCCCCCATCCTATAAATCATGATGACTTCAGATTGTTGTGTCCCCCCATCCTATAAGTCATGATGACTTCAGATTGTTGTGTCCCCCCATCCTATAAGTCATGATGACTTCAGATTGTTGTGTCCCCCATCCTATAAGTCATGATGACTTCAGATTGTTGTGTCCCCCCATCCTATAAGTCATGATGACTTCAGATTGTTGTGTCCCCCCATCCTATAAGTCATGATGACTTCAGATTGTTGTGTCCCCCCATCCTATAAGTCATGATGACTTCAGATTGTTGTGCCCCCCATCCTATAAGTCATGATGACTTCAGATTGTTGTCCCCCCATCCTATAAGTCATGATGACTTCAGATTGTTGTGTCCCCCCATCCTATAAGTCATGATGACTTCAGATTGTTGCCCCCCATCCTATAAGTCATGATGACTTCAGATTGTTGTGTCCCCCCCATCCTATAAGTCATGATGACTTCAGATTGTTGTGTCCCCCCCATCCTATAAGTCATGATGACTTCAGATTGTTGTGTCCCCCCATCCTATAAGTCATGATGACTTCAGATTGTTGTGTCCCCCATCCTATAAGTCATGATGACTTCAGATTGTTGTGTCCCCCCATCCTATAAGTCATGATGACTTCAGATTGTTGTGTCCCCCCCCATCCTATAAGTCATGATGACTTCAGATTGTTGTGTCCCCCCATCCTATAAGTCATGATGACTTCAGATTGTTGTGTCCCCCCCATCCTATAAGTCATGATGACTTCAGATTGTTGTGTCCCCCATCCTATAAGTCATGATGACTTCAGATTGTTGTGTCCCCCATCCTATAAGTCATGATGACTTCAGATTGTTGTGTCCCCCATCCTATAAGTCATGATGACTTCAGATTGTTGTGTCCCCCCCCCATCCTATAAGTCATGATGACTTCAGATTGTTGTGCCCCCCATCCTATAAGTCATGATGACTTCAGATTGTTGTGTCCCCCCATCCTATAAGTCATGATGACTTCAGATTGTTGTGTCCCCCCATCCTATAAGTCATGATGACTTCAGATTGTTGTGTCCCCCCCATCCTATAAGTCATGATGACTTCAGATTGTTGTCCCCCCATCCTATAAGTCATGATGACTTCAGATTGTTGTGTCCCCCCATCCTATAAGTCATGATGACTTCAGATTGTTGTGTCCCCCCCCATCCTATAAGTCATGATGACTTCAGATTGTTGTGCCCCCCATCCTATAAGTCATGATGACTTCAGATTGTTGTGTCCCCCCATCCCTGATCTAGACAGATCCTCAGGTTACCGTCCAAGACAAAACATGAACTAATCAGACCTGCTCAGCAGAAGTAATTCATCCTTCATTAGGACGAAGGAAGCACTTCATTCAACCTTATTCCACAGACAAGAGAACATGAATAATTCAGACTTAGGACGAAGGAAGCATTTCATTCAACCTTATTCCAGCTTATTCCAACAGGAATAAGAAAATACCTGAATTATACCACATCTGATTTAAATTTTATTTTATTTCAAATCAATTGTTGACAAATCCCCAGAACAAACCAAAGATAAACAAAACCAAGATATCCAATTAGATTGAACCAGCCAACACCCATCTAGGAAGGAGGTCCCATCTGTGACGACCCGAGGGGGCGGAGCTACACGGCACAACAGAGAGAAGAACAACATTCTTCAGAAGACACCCCTGAACACACACAAGTTACCACGGAGATCATCCATCCATATAGATGACATCGAAGTTCTCCCCGGAGGACAAGTTTTAGATAGGGGGGGGCGGCAGATAGACAAGTGGCTTAGAGTGTTGGTGCTCGTCACCAAAAGGTTGCAAGATCGTATCCCCCGAGCTGACAAGGTAAAAATCTGTCGTTCTGCCCCCTGAACAAGGCAGTTAACCCACTGTTCCAGGCCGTCATTGTAAATACAAATTTGTTCTTAACTTAATTCCTAGTTAAATAAAGATAAAACATTTTTTTGACAGATACCAGACACAGTTATCCTTAGAGGAGGAGATTTAGACACAAGACACAGTTCTCCTCAGAGGAGGAGATTTAGACACAAGACACAGTTCTCCTCAGAGGAGGAGATTTAGACACAAGACACAGTTCTCCTCAGAGGAGGAGATTTAGACACCAGACACAGTTCTCCTCAGAGGAGGAGATTTAGACACAAGACACAGTTCTCCTCAGAGGAGGAGATTTAGACACCAGACACAGTTCTCCTCAGAGGAGGAGATTTAGACACAAGACACAGTTCTCCTCATAGGAGGAGATTTAGACACAAGACACAGTTCTCCTCAGAGGAGGAGATTTAGACAAATGACACAGTTCTCCTCAGAGGAGGAGATTTAGACAAAGGACACAGTTCTCCTCAGAGGAGGAGATTTAGACACAAGACACAGTTCTCCTCAGAGGAGGAGATTTAGACACCAGACACAGTTCTCCTCAGAGGAGGAGATTTAGATACCAGACAGTTCTCCTCAGAGGAGGAGATTTAGACACAAGACACAGTTCTCCTCAGAGGAGATTTAGACACCAGACACAGTTCTCCTCAGAGGAGATTTAGACACAAGACACAGTTCTCCTCAGAGGAGGAGATTTAGACACCAGACACAGTTCTCCTCAGAGGAGGAGATTTAGACACAAGACACAGTTCTCCTCAGAGGAGATTTAGACACCAGACACAGTTCTCCTCAGAGGAGGAGATTTAGACACCAGACACAGTTCTCCTCAGAGGAGGAGATTTAGACACAAGACACAGTTCTCCTTAGAGGAGGAGATTTAGACACAAGACACAGTTCTCCTCAGAGGAGGAGATTTAGACACCAGACACAGTTCTCCTCAGAGGAGGAGATTTAGACACAAGACACAGTTCTCCTCAGAGGAGATTTAGACACAAGACACAGTTCTCCTCAGAGGAGGAGTTTTAGATACCAGACAGTTCTCCTCAGAGGAGGAGATTTAGACACAAGACAGTTCTCCTCAGAGGAGGAGATTTAGATACCAGACAGTTCTCCTCAGAGGAGGAGATTTAGACAAAGGACACAATTATCCTCAGAGGACAATATTTAAATACAGTATCAGTCCAAAGTTTGGACATTACTGCTCATTAAAGGGGTTGTCTTTAATTTTGAGTCAAGTGGCAGGTAACCTTGTGGAGCATTGGGCCAGTAACCAAAAGGTTGCTGGATCGAATCCCCCGAGCTGACAAGTTAAAAACCTGTCTTTCTGCCCCTGAACAAGGAAGTTAACTCATGGTTCCCCGGTAGGCCGTCATTGTAAATAATTATTTGATCTTAACTGAAGATATATAAAAAACAAGTCTAAATATGTAAACATTATTAAGTGACTAGTCATTCCATGTGTCTATAGGGCAGCAGCATCTAAGGTGCAGGGTTGAGGAACCGTGTGGAATCTGTCGAGTGATGGCTGTTTAACAGTCTGACGGCCTTGAGACAGATGTTCACGGTTTTAAAGGTATGTAAATTGTAAAGTCTTTTGTCTGAAATGTGTTTTTGGTTATATGTCAGACCACAGAAAGATTGGCTGTCGCCAATGGGGTCGGCTAATGGGATCCTAGTAAATCACATTGAGAGAGAGAGAGAGAGAGAGAGAGAGAGAGAGAGAGAGAGAGAGAGAGAGAGAGAGAGAGAGAGAGAGAGAGAAAGTGCTTTGGCAATGTTAACACATGTTTCCCATGCCAATAAAGCCCTTGAATTGAATTGAATTGAGAAAGAGAGACAGAGAGAGAGAGAAAGAGAGAGAGAGAGAGAGAGAGGGAGAGAGACAGAGAGAGAGAGAGGGGGTGAGACATATTTTGGCCCTTCAGAGGGGGAAGGCCCTTAAATCCATGTCCCTTGTGCTTTGGTCAGAGGAGACAGAGAGCATGATGGGACTGGAGGTGACAGAGAGCATGATGGGACTGGAGGTGACAGAGAGCATGATGGGACTGGAGGTGACAGAGAGCATGATGGGACTGGAGGTGACAGAGAGCATGATGGGACTGGAGGTGACAGAGAGCATGATGGGACTGGAGGTGACAGAGACACGTTGTACCACTGACTAGCCATTATAGTATCTTTCCAACAAAAATCGATGTGTGTGTGTGTGTGTGTGTGTGTGTGTGTGTGTGTGTGTGTGTGTGTGTGTGTGTGTGTGTGTGTGTGTGTGTGTCTGTGTGTGTGTGTGTGTGTTTGTGAGTGTGTGTGTGTCTGTGTGTGTGTGTGTGTGTGTGTGTGCGTACGTGCGTGTGTGTGTGTGTGCGTGCGTGCGTGAGTGGGTGTGTGTGAGTGTATCTGAGTGTGTGTGTGTCTGTCTAACCCTTAGCGCTATAGCTCAGCCAATCACTTCACATCAGTGTATCTGTCATTCTGCCAAACCCTCCATACAACTATTGTCTTTGTGACCAGTCAGAGGCACACACACACACACACACACACACACGCTCACACTCACACTCACACTCACACACACACACACACACACACACACTCACACACACACACTCACACACACACACTCACACACACACACACACACACACACACACACACACACACACACACACACACACACACACACACACACACACACACACACACACACACACACACACACACACACACACACACACTCACACACTATGATGTATATCTAGAGGGGGGGGGGGGGCTGGACTAATGATGTCACCCTGTCTCTGTTATGATGTATATCTAGAGGGGGGGGGGACTAATGATGTCACCCTGTCTCTGTTATGATGTACATCTAGAGGGGGGAGGGGACATGCCAAAGGAATTACGAGAGAGCCAACACTGTAGTGCGTTCTAGTCATTGACTGTATCTCCTCAGGGACACAACACTGTGGGGTGGAGGGGGAGGGATGAATGAAAAGATCCCAGAAATGTTCCATACGCACAAAAAGCTTGTTTCTCTCTCAAATGTGTTTTACATCCCTGTCGGTGAGCATTTCTCCTTTGCCAAGATAATCCATCCACTTTGATCGTTGTGGCATATCGAGAAGCTGATTTTTGAAAAACAGCATGATCATTACACAGGTGCACCTTGTGCTGGGGTTATAATAAAAGGTCCCGTTTTGTCACAACAACACAATGCCACAGATTTTCTCAAGGTTTTGAGGGAGTGTGCAGTTGTCATGTTGACTGCATTAATGCCTAACAGAGCTGTTGTCAGAGAATTTAATGTTCATGTCTATACCATAACAATGTTTTAGAGAATTTGGCTGTAGGTCCAACCATGTGATTACCAGTCTGTAACCACGGCAGCACAGCACCTCCACACCCAGCTTCTTCGCCTGCGGGGATCTATGACACCAGGACAGCTGATGATGATGAAGATGATGAAACTGAGGAGTTTTGAGCACAACTGAAGAATTTCTGCACAAACTTTTCATACACCGTCTCAGGGAATCTTATCTGCGTGCTCGTCGGTCTCACCAGTTCGCCGTCGTAGCCGCCTTCAGTGGGCTGGAAACGTGCTCTTCATGGCTGTAATCGCTCTGAGAGACTTACCCACAAAGACTCCCAGCTGTAATCACTCTTAGAGACTTACCCAGAAACACTGACAGCTGTAATCACTCTTAGAGACTTACCCAGAAACACTGACAGCTGTAATCACTCTTAGAGACTTACCCAGAAACACTGACAGCTGTAATCGCTCCTAGAGACTTACCCGGAAACACTGACAGCTGTAATCGCTCTGAGAGACTTACCCAGAAAGACTCACAGCTGTAATCACTCTTAGAGACTTACCCAGAAACACTGACAGCTGTAATCACTCTTAGAGACTTACCCAGAAACACTGACAGCTGTAATCACTCTTAGAGACTTACCCAGAAACACTGACAGCTGTAATCACTCTTAGAGACTTACCCAGAAACACTGACAGCTGTAATCACTCCCAGAGACTTACCCAGAAACACTGACAGCTGTAATCGCTCTGAGAGACTTACCCAGAAAGACTCACAGCTGTAATCACTCTTAGAGACTTACCCAGAAACACTGACAGCTGTAATCACTCTTAGAAACTTACCCAGAAACACTGACAGCTGTAATCACTCTTAGAGACTTACCCAGAAACACTGACAGCTGTAATCACTCTTAGAGACTTACCCAGAAACACTGACAGCTGTAATCACTCTTAGAGACTTACCCAGAAACACTGACAGCTGTAATCGCTCCTGGAGACTTACCCAGAAACACTGACAGCTGTAATCGCTCTGAGAGACTTACCCAGAAAGACTCACAGCTGTAATCACTCTTAGAGACTTACCCAGAAACACTGACAGCTGTAATCACTCTTAGAGACTTACCCAGAAACACTGACAGCTGTAATCACTCTTAGAGACTTACCCAGAAACACTGACAGCTGTAATCACTCTTAGAGACTTACCCAGAAAGACTCACAGCTGTAATCACTCTTAGAAACTTACCCAGAAACACTGACAGCTGTAATCACTCTTAGATACTTACCCAGAAACACTGACAGCTGTAATCACTCTTAGATACTTACCCAGAAAGACTCACAGCTCTTAGAGACTTACCCAGAAAGACTCACAGCTCTTAGAGACTTACCCAGAAAGACTCACAGCTCTTAGAGACTTACCCAGAAAGACTCACAGCTCTGAGAGACTTACCCAGAAAGACTCACAGTTCTAATCACTGCCAAAGGTGCTTCTACAAAGTATTGATTAAGGGGTATAAATACTTATGTAAATGAGATATTTCTGTATTTGATGTTGAATACATGTCTTAAAACGTCTTATCACTTTGTCATTTATGGGGTGATCTTTGTAAGCCCCCGTGATATGCAGCTGTTCAGGGAAGCTAGAAACCATTATACACAGGCAGTTAGAAAAGCCAAGGCGAGCTTTTTCAAGCAGAAATTTGCTTCCTGAAACACTAACTCAAAAAAGTTCTGGGACACTGTAAAGTCCATGGAGAATAAGAACACCTCCTCCCAGCTGCCCACTGCACTGAAGATAGTAAACACTGTCACCACTGATAAATCCACCATAATTGAGAATTCCAATAAGCATTTTTCTACGGCTGGCCATGCTTTCCACCTGGCTACCCCTAACCCGGTCAACAGCACTGCACCCCCCACAGCAACTCTCCCAAGCCTTCCCCATTTCTCCTTCTCCCAAATCCGTTCAGCTGATGTTCTGAAAGAGCTACAAATCAGCCGGGCTCGACAATCTGGACCCTTTCTTTCTAAAATTGTCTGCCGAAATTGTTGCCACCCGTATTACTAGCCTGTTCAACCTCTCTTTCGTGTCGTCTGAGATTCCCAAAGATTGGAAAGCAGCTGCGGTCATCCCCCTCTTCAAAGGGGTGGACACTCTGGACCCAAACTGTTACAGACCTATATCTATCCTACCATGCCTTTCTAAGGTCTTCGAAAGCCAAGTCAACAAACAGATTACCGACCATGTCGAATCTCACCGTACATTCTCGGCTATGCAATCTGGTTTCCGAGCTGGTCATGGGTGCACCTCAGCCACGCTCAAAGTCCTAAACGATATCTTAACCGCCATCGATAAAAGACAGTACTATGCAGCCATATTCATCGACCTGGCCAAGGCTTTCGACTCTGTCAATCACTGCATCCTCATCGGCAGACTCGACAGCCTTGGTTTCTCAAATGACTGCCTCGCCTGGTTCACCAACTACTTCTCTGATAGAGTTCAGTGTGTCAAATCGGAGGGTCTGCTGTCCAGACCTCTGGCAGTCTCTATGGGGGTGCCACAGGGTTCAATTCTTGGGCCAACTCTCTTCTCTATATACATCAATGATGTCGCTCTTGCTGCTGGTGATTCTCTGATCCACCTCTACGCAGACGACACCATTCTGTATACTTCCGGCCCTTCTTTGGACACTGTGTTAACAACCCTCCAGGCAAGCTTCAATGCCATACAACTCTCCTTCCGTGGCCTCCAATTGCTCTTAAATACAAGTAAAACCTTTACCTCCCTTATCTCACCTCATTTGCTCACATCGTATAAAGACTTGTTTATACTGTATTATTGACTGTATGTTTGTTTTGCTCCATGTGTCACTCTGTGTTGTTTGTGTCGCACTGCTTTGCTTTATCCTGGCCAGATAGCAATTGTAAATGAGAACTTGTTCTCAACTTGTGTACCTGGTTAAATAAAAGTGAAATAAATACAAATACATTTATGGGGTGATCTTTGTCATTATGGAGTGATCTTTGTCATTTATGGGGTGATCTTTGTCATTATGGGGTGATCTTTGTCATTTATGGGGTGACCTTTGTCATTTATGGGGTGATCTTTGTCATTATGGGGTGATCTTTGTCATTATGGGGTGATCTTTGTCATTATGGGGTGATCTTTGTCATTTATGGGGTGATCTTTGTCATTTATGGGGTGATCCCTCCTTCAGATCCCCTCCATCAGATCCCTCAATCAAATCCCTCCATCAGATCCCCTCCATCAGATCCCTCCATCAGATCCCCTCCATCAGATCCCTCCATCAGATCCCCTCCATCAGATCCCCTCCATCAGATCCCCTCCATCAGATCCCTCCATCAGATCCCTCCATCAGATCCCTCCATCAGATCCCCTCCATCAGATCTCCTTCATCAGATCCCCTCCATCAGATCCCCTCCATCAGATCCCCTCCATCAGATCCCCTCCATCAGATCCCTCCATCAGATCCCTCCATCAGATCCCCTCCATCAGATCCCTCCATCAGATCCCCTCCATCAGATCCCCTCCATCAGATCCCTCCATCAGATCCCTCCATCAGATCCCTCCATCAGATCCCTCCATCAGATCCCTCCATCAGATCCCCTCCATCAGATCCCCTCCATCAGATCCCTCCATCAGATCCCCTCCATCAGATCCCTCCATCAGATCCCCTCCATCAGATCCCTCCATCAGATCCCTCCATCAGATCCCCTCCATCAGATCCCTCCATCAGATCCCTCAACATGAACAGGGACTATATCCTTCTAGAGCAACATGAACCCTGTATTCAGACCAGGGACTATATCCTTCTAGAGCATCATCAGACCAGGGACTATATCCTTCTAGAGCAACATGAACCCTGTATTCAGACCAGGGACTATATCCTTCTAGATAAACCCTGTATGGGAACCCTGTGAACCCTTATTCAGACCAGGGACTATATCCTTCTAGAGCAACATGAACCCTGTATTCAGACCAGGGACTATATCCTTCTAGAGCAACATGAACCCTGTATTCAGCCCCAGGGACTTATCCTTCAGCCCAGGGACTATATCCTTCTAGAGCATCATGAACCCTGTATTCAGGGACTATATCCTTCTAGAGCAACATGAACCCTGTATTCAGGGCACTATATCAGACCAGGGGACTATATCCTTCTATAGCAACATGAACCCTGTATTCAGGGACTATATCCTTCTAGAGCAACATGAACCCTGTATTCAGACCAGGGACTATATCCTTCTAGAGCATCATGAACCCTGTATTCAGGGACTATATCCTTCTAGAGCAACATGAACCCTGTATTCAGACCAGGGACTATATCCTTCTAGAGCAACATGAACCCTGTATTCAGCCCAGGGACCCTTCTAGAGCATCATTCAGGGACTATATCCTTCTAGAGCAACATGAACCCTGTATAGACCAGGGACTATATCCTTCTAGAGCATCATGAACCCTGTATTCAGACCAGGGACTATATCCTTCTAGAGCAACATGAACCCTGTATTCAGACCAGGGACTATATCCTTCTAGAGCAACATGAACCCTGTATTCAGACCAGGGACTATATCCTTCTAGAGCAACATGAACCCTGTATTCAGGGACTATATCCTTCTGTAGCATCATGAACCCTGTATTCAGGGACTATATCCTTCTAGAGCATCATGAACCCTGTATTCAGGGACTATATCCTTCTAGAGCAACATGAACCCTGTATTCAGACCAGGGACTATATCCTTCTAGAGCAACATGAACCCTGTATTCAGGGGACTATATCCTTCTAGAGCATCATGAACCCTGTATTCAGGGACTATATCCTTCTAGAGCATCATGAACCCTGTATTCAGGGACTATATCCTTCTAGAGCAACATGAACCCTGTATTCAGGGACCCTTCTAGGCATCATGAACCCTGTACAGGGACTATATCCTTCTAGAGCATCATGAACCCTGTATTCAGGGACTATATCCTTCTAGAGCAACATGAACCCTGTATTCAGACTATATCCTTCTTCTAGAGCATCATGAACCCTGTATTCAGACCAGGGACTATATCCTTCTAGAGCATCATGAACCCTGTATTCAGGGACTATATCCTTCTAGAGCAACATGAACCCTGTATTCAGACCAGGGACTATATCCTTCTAGAGCATCATGAACCCTGTATTCAGACCAGGGACTATATCCTTCTAGAGCAACATGAACCCTGTATTCAGACCAGGGACTATATCCTTCTAGAGCATCATGAACCCTGTATTCAGACCAGGGACTATATCCTTCTAGAGCAACATGAACCCTGTAATCAGCCCAGCGACTTTATCCTTCTAGAGCATCATGAACCCTGTATTCAGGGACTATATCCTTCTAGAGCATCTTGAACCCTGTATTCAGGGACTATATCCAACTAGAGCAACATGAACCCTGTATTCAGCCCAGGGACTATATCCTTCTAGAGCATCATGAACCCTGTATTCAGACCAGGGACTATATCCTGCAAGAGCATCATTAACCCTGTATTCAGACCAGGGACTATATTCTTCTAGAGCATCATGAACCCTGTATTCAGGGACTATATCCTTATAGAGCATCATGAACCCTGTATTCAGCCCAGGGACTATATCCTTCTAGAGCATCATGAACCCTGTATTCAGGGACTATATCCTTCTAGAGCATCATGAACCCTGTATTCAGACCAGGGACTATATCCTTCTAGAGCATCATGAGCCCTGTATTCAGGGACTATATCCTTCTAGAGCATCATGAACCCTGTATTCAGACCAGGGACTATATCCTTCTAGAGCAACATGAACCCTGTATTCAGCACAGGGACTATATCCTTCTAGAGCATCATGAACCCTGTATTCAGACCAGGGACTATATCCTTCTAGAGCAACATGAACCCTGTATTCAGCCCAGGGACTATATCCTTCTAGAGCATCATGAACCCTGTTTTCAGGGACAATATCCTTCTAGAGCATCATGAACCCTGTATTCAGGGACTATATCCTTCTAGAGCAACATGAACCCTGTATTCAGACCAGGGACTATATCCTTCTAGAGCAACATGAACCCTGTATTCAGCCCAGGGACTATATCCTTCTAGAGCATCATGAACCCTTTATTCAGGGACTATATCCAACTAGAGCAACATGAACCCTGTATTCAGACCAGGGACTATATCCTTCTAGAGCATCATGAACCCTGTATTCAGACCAGGGACTATATCCTTCTAGAGCAACATGAACCCTGTAATCAGCCCAGCGACTTTATCCTTCTAGAGCATCATGAACCCTGTATTCAGGGACTATATCCTTCTAGAGCATCTTGAACCCTGTATTCAGGGACTATATCCAACTAGAGCAACATGAACCCTGTATTCAGGGACTATATCCTTCTAGAGCATCATGAACCCTGTAGGGGACTATATCCTTCTAGAGCAACATGAACCCTGTATTCAGGGACTATATCCTTCTAGAGCATCATGAACCCTGTATTCAGACCAGGGACTATATCCTTCTAGAGCAACATGAACCCTGTATTCAGCCCAGGGACTATATCCTTCTAGAGCATCATGAACCCTGTATTCAGGGACTATATCCTTCTAGAGCATCATGAACCCTGTATTCAGACCAGGGACTCCTTCTAGAGCATCATGAACCCTGTATTCAGACCAGGACTATATCCTTCTAGAGCATCATGAACCCTGTATTCAGACCAGGGACTATATCCTTCTAGAGCAACATGAACCCTGTATTCAGACCAGGGACTATATCCTTCTAGAGCAACATGAACCCTGTATTCAGGGACTATATCCTTCTAGAGCATCATGAACCCTGTATTCAGGGACTATATCCTTCTAGAGCAACATGAACCCTGTATTCAGGGACTATATCCTTCTAGAGCAACATGAACCCTGTATTCAGGGACTATATCCTTCTAGAGCATCATGAACCCTGTATTCAGGGACTATATCCTTCTAGAGCAACATGAACCCTGTATTCAGGGGACTATATCCTTCTAGAGCAACATGAACCCTGTATTCAGGGACTATATCCTTCTAGAGCAACATGAACCCTGTATTCAGGGACTATATCCTTCTAGAGCATCATGAACCCTGTATTCAGAGCAGGACTATATCCTTCTAGAGCATCATGAACCCTGTATTCAGGGACTATATCCTTCTAGAGCAACATGAACATGAACCCTGTATTCAGCCCAGGGACTATATCCTTCTAGAGCATCATGAACCCTGTATTCAGACCAGGGACTATATCCTTCTAGAGCAACATGAACCCTGTATTCAGACCAGGGACTATATCCTTCTAGAGCATCATGAACCCTGTATTCAGACCAGGGACTATATCCTTCTAGAGCAACATGAACCCTGTATTCAGACCAGGGACTATATCCTTCTAGAGCAACATGAACCCTGTATTCAGGGACTATATCCTTCTAGAGCAACATGAACCCTGTATTCAGGGACTATATCCTTCTAGAGCAACATGAACCCTGTATTCAGGGACTATATCCTTCTAGAGCAACATGAACCCTGTATTCAGGGACTATATCCTTCTAGAGCAACATGAACCCTGTATTCAGGGACTATATCCTTCTAGAGCACTATATCAGGGACTATATCCTTCTAGAGCAACATGAACCCTGTATTCAGACCAGGGACTATATCCTTCTAGAGCAACATGAACCCTGTATTCAGGGACTATATCCTTCTAGAGCATCATGAACTCTGTATTCAGGGACTATATCCTTCTAGAGCAACATGAACCCTGTATTCAGGGACTATATCCTTCTAGAGCAACATGAACCCTGTATTCAGACCAGGGACTATATCCTTCTAGAGCATCATGAACCCTGTATTCAGACCGGGGACTATATCCTTCTAGAGCAACATGAACCCTGTATTCAGACCAGGGACTATATCCTTCTAGAGCATCATGAACCCTGTATTCAGGGACTATATCCTTCTAGAGCAACATGAACCCTGATTCAGACAGGGACTATATCCTTATAGAGCAACATGAACCCTGTATTCAGGGACTATATCCTTCTAGAGCAACATGAACCCTGTATTCAGGGACTATATCCTTCTAGAGCAACATGAACCCTGTATTCAGGGACTATATCCTTCTAGAGCAACATGAACCCTGTATTCAGGGACTATATCCTTCTAGAGCAACATGAACCCTGTATTCAGGGACTATATCCTTCTAGAGCAACATGAACCCTGTATTCAGACCAGGGACTATATCCTTCTAGAGCATCATGAACCCTGTATTCAGACCAGGGACTATATCCTTCTAGAGCAACATGAACCCTGTATTCAGACCAGGGACTATATCCTTCTAGAGCATCATGAACCCTGTATTCAGGGACTATATCCTTCTAGAGCATCATGAACCCTGTATTCAGACCAGGGACTATATCCTTCTAGAGCAACATGAACCCTGTATTCAGGGACTATATCCTTCTAGAGCAACATGAACCCTGTATTCAGGGACTATATCCTTCTAGAGCATCATGAACCCTGTATTCAGACCAGGGACTATATCCTTCTAGAGCATCATGAACCCTGTATTCAGGGACTATATCCTTCTAGAGCAACATGAACCCTGTATTCAGGGACTATATCCTTCTAGAGCAACATGAACCCTGTATTCAGGGACTATATCCTTCTAGAGCAACATGAACCCTGTATTCAGGGACTATATCCTTCTAGAGCATCATGAACCCTGTATTCAGGGACTATATCCTTCTAGAGCAACATGAACCCTGTATTCAGGGACTATATCCTTCTAGAGCAACATGAACCCTGTATTCAGACTATATCCTTCTAGAGCATCATGAACCCTGTATTCAGCCCAGGGACTATATCCTTCTAGAGCATCATGAACCCTGTATTCAGCCCAGGGACTATATCCTTCTAGAGCAACATGAACCCTGTATTCAGACCAGGGACTATATCCTTCTAGAGCAACATGAACCCTGTATTCAGACCAGGGACTATATCCTTCTAGAGCAACATGAACCCTGTATTCAGGGACTATATCCTTCTAGAGCAACATGAACCCTGTTTTCAGGGACTATATCCTTCTAGAGCATCATGAACCCTGTATTCAGGGCAACATGACCCTGTTATCCTTCTAGAGCATCATGAACCCTGTATTCAGGGACTATATCCTTCTAGAGCAACATGAACCCTGTATTCAGGGGACTATATCCTTCTAGAGCAACATGAACCCTGTATTCAGACCAGGGACTATATCCTTCTAGAGCATCATGAACCCTGTATTCAGCCAGGGACTATATCCTTCTAGAGCAACATGAACCCTGTATTCAGACCAGGGACTATATCCTTCTAGAGCAACATGAACCCTGTATTCAGGGACTATATCCTTCTAGAGCAACATGAACCCTGTATTCAGGGACTATATCCTTCTAGAGCAACATGAACCCTGTATTCAGGGACTATATCCTTCTAGAGCAACATGAACCCTGTATTCAGGGACTATATCCTTCTAGAGCATCATGAACTCTGTATTCAGGGACTATATCCTTCTAGAGCAACATGAACCCTGTATTCAGGGACTATATCCTTCTAGAGCAACATGAACCCTGTATTCAGACCAGGGACTATATCCTTCTAGAGCATCATGAACCCTGTATTCAGACCAGGGACTATATCCTTCTAGAGCAACATGAACCCTGTATTCAGACCAGGGACTATATCCTTCTAGAGCAACATGAACCCTGTATTCAGACCAGGGACTATATCCTTCTAGAGCAACATGAACCCTGTATTCAGACCAGGGACTATATCCTTCTAGAGCAACATGAACCCTGTATTCAGACCAGGACTATATCCTTCTAGAGCAACATGAACCTGTATTCAGGGACTATATCCTTCTAGAGCAACATGAACCCTGTATTCAGGGACTATATCCTTCTAGAGCAACATGAACCCTGTATTCAGACCAGGGACTATATCCTTCTAGAGCATCATGAACCCTGTATTCAGACCAGGTACTATATCCTTCTAGAGCATCATGAACCCTGTATTCAGACCAGGGACTATATCCTTCTAGAGCAACATGAACCCTGTATTCAGGGACTATATCCTTCTAGATCAACATGAACCCTGTATTCAGACCAGGGACTATATCCTTCTAGAGCATCATGAACCCTGTATTCAGGGAATATATCCTTCTAGAGCAACATGAACCCTGTATTCAGACCAGGGACTATATCCTTCTAGAGCAACATGAACCCTGTATTCAGGGGACTATATCCTTCTAGAGCATCATGAACCCTGTATTCAGACCAGGGACTATATCCTTCTAGAGCAACATGAACCCTGTATTCAGGGACTATATCCTTCTAGAGCAACATGAACCCTGTATTCAGACCAGGGACTATATCCTTTTAGAGCAACACGAACCCTGTATTCAGACCAGGGACTGTATCCTTCTAGAGCAACATGAACCTTGTATTCAGGGACTAAATCCTTCTAGAGCAACATGAACCCTGTATTCAGTGACTATATCCTTCTAGAGCAACACGAACCCTGTATTCAGACCAGGAACTATATCCTTCTAGAGCAACATGAACCCTGTATTCAGGGACTATATCCTTCTAGAGCAACATGAACCCTGTATTCAGACCAGGGACTGTATCCTTCTAGAGCATCATGAACCCTGTATTCAGCCCAGGGACTATATCCTTCTAGAGCAACATGAACCCTGTATTCAGGGACTATATCCTTCTAGAGCAACATTAACCCTTTATTCAGGGACTATATCCTTCTAGAGCAACATGTACCCTGTATTCAGACCAGGGACTATATCCTTCTAGAGCAACATGAACCCTGTATTCAGGGACTATATCCTTCTAGAGCATCATGAACCCTGTATTCAGACCAGGGACTATATCCTTCTAGATCAACATGAACCCTGTATTCAGGGACTATATCCTTCTAGAGCAACATGAACCCTTTATTCAGGGACTATATCCTTCTAGAGCAACATGTACCTTGTATTCAGACCAGGGACTATATCCTTCTAGAGCATCATGAACCCTGTATTCAGACCAGGGACTATATCCTTCTAGAGCATCATGAACCCTGTATTCAGGGACTATATCCTTCTAGAGCATCATGAACCCTGTATTCAGACCAGGGACTATATCCTTCTAGAGCATCATGAACCCTGTATTCAGACCAGGGACTATATCCTTCTAGAGCAACATGAACCCTGTAATCAGCCCAGCGACTTTATCCTTCTAGAGCATCATGAACCCTGTATTCAGGGACTATATCCTTCTAGAGCATCTTGAACCCTGTATTCAGGGACTATATCCTACTAGAGCAACATGAACCCTGTATTCAGCCCAGGGACTATATCCTTCTAGAGCATCATGAACCCTGTATTCAGGGACTATATCCTTCTAGAGCATCATGAACCCTGTATTCAGACCAGGGACTATATCCTTCTAGATCAACATGAGCCCTGTATTCAGGGACTATATCCTTCTAGAGCAACATGAACCCTGTATTCAGCCCAGGGACTATATCATTCTAGAGCATCATGAACCCTGTATTCAGCCCAGGGACTATATCCTTCTAGAGCATCATGAACCCTGTATTCAGCCCAGGGACTATATCCTTCTAGAGCATCATGAACCCTGTATTCAGGGACTATATCCTTCTAGAGCAACATGAACCCTGTATTCAGACCAGGGACTATATCATTCTAGAGTATCATGAACCCTGTATTCAGACCAGGGACTATATCCTTCTAGAGCAACATGAACCCTGTAATCAGCCCAGGGACTATATCCTTCAAGAGCATCATTAACCCTGTATTCAGGGACTATATCCTTCTAGAGCAACATGAACCCTGTATTCAGACCAGGGACTATATCATTCTAGAGTATCATGAACCCTGTATTCAGACCAGGGACTATATCCTTCAAGAGCATCATTAACCCTGTATTTAGCCCAGGGACTATATCCTTCTAGAGCATCATGAACCCTGTATTCAGGGACTATATCCTTCTAGAGCATCATGAACCCTGTATTCAGACCAGGGACTATATCCTTCTAGAGCATTCAAGGACATGAAACATGAACCCTGTATTCAGACCAGGGACTATATCCTTCTAGAGCATCATGAACCCTGTATTCAGACCAGGGACTATATCCTTCTAGAGCATCATGAACCCTGTATTCAGCCCAGGGACTATATCCTTCTAGAGCATCATGAACCCTGTATTCAGGGACTATATCCTTCTAGAGCAACATGAACCCTGTATTCAGACCAGGGACTATATCATTCTAGAGTATCATGAACCCTGTATTCAGACCAGGGACTATATCCTTCTAGAGCAACATGAACCCTGTAATCAGCCCAGCGACTTTATCCTTCTAGAGCATCATGAACCCTGTATTCAGGGACTATATCCTTCTAGAGCATCTTGAACCCTGTATTCAGGGACTATATCCTTCTAGAGAAACATGAACCCTGTATTCAGCCCAGGGACTATATCCTTCTAGAGCATCATGAACCCTGTATTCAGACCAGGGACTATATCCTTCTAGAGCATCATGAACCCTGTATTCAGGGACTATATCCTTCTAGAGCATCATGAACCCTGTATTCAGACCAGGGACTATATCCTTCTAGAGCATCATGAACCCTGTATTCAGCCCAGGGACTATATCCTTCTAGAGCATCATGAACCCTGTATTCAGGGACTATATCCTTCAAGAGCATCATGAACCCTGTATTCAGACCAGGGACTATATCCTTCTAGAGCATCATGAACCCTGTATTCAGACCAGGGACTATATCCTTCTAGAGCATCATGAACCCTGTATTCAGCCCAGGGACTATATCCTTCTAGAGCAACATGAACCCTGTATTCAGCACAGGGACTATATCCTTCTAGAGCAACATGAACCCTGTATTCAGCCCAGGGACTATATCCTTCTAGAGCAACATGAACCCTGTATTCAGGGACTATATCCTTCTAGAGCAACATGAACCCTGTATTCAGGGACTATATCCTTCTAGGCATCATGACTATATCCTTCTAGAGCAACATGAACCCTGTATTCAGGGACTATATCCTTCTAGAGCAACATGAACCCTGTATTCAGGGACTATATCCTTCTAGAGCATCATGAACCCTGTATTCAGACCAGGGACTATATCCTTCTAGAGCAACATGAACCCTGTATTCAGACCAGGGACTATATCCTTCTAGAGCATCATGAACCCTGTATTCAGGGACTATATCCTTCTAGAGCATCATGAACCCTGTATTCAGGGACTATATCCTTCTAGAGCAACATGAACCCTGTATTCAGGGACTATATCCTTCTAGAGCATCATGAACCCTGTATTCAGACCAGGGACTATATCCTTCTAGAGCATCATGAACCCTGTATTCAGACCAGGGACTATATCCTTCTAGAGCATCATGAACCCTGTATTCAGACCAGGGACTATATCCTTCTAGAGCAACATGAACCCTGTATTCAGACCAGGGACTATATCCTTCTAGAGCAACATGAACCCTGTATTCAGCCCAGGGACTATATCCTTCTAGAGCAACATGAACCCTGTATTCAGGGACTATATCCTTCTAGAGCAACATGAACCCTGTATTCAGGGACTATATCCTTCTAGAGCAACATGAACCCTGTATTCAGGGACTATATCCTTCTAGAGCATCATGAACCCTGTATTCAGGGACTATATCCTTCTAGAGCAACATGAACCCTGTATTCAGACCAGGGACTATATCCTTCTAGAGCAACATGAACCCTGTATTCAGACCAGGGACTATATCCTTTTAGAGCATCATGAACCCTGTATTCAGACCAGGGACTATATCCTTCTAGAGCATCATGAACCCTGTATTCAGACCAGGGACTATATCCTTCTAGAGCATCATGAACCCTGTATTCAGACCAGGGACTATATCCTTCTAGAGCAACATGAACCCTGTAATCAGCCCAGGGACTATATCCTTCTAGAGCATCTTGAACCCTGTATTCAGGGACTATATCCTTCTATTCATGAACCCTGTATTCAGGGACTATATCCTTCTAGAGCATCATGAACCCTGTATTCAGGGACCCTTCTAGAGCAACATGAACCCTGTATTCAGACCAGGGACTATATCCTTCTAGAGCAACATGAACCCTGTATTCAGACCAGGGACTATATCCTTCTAGAGCAACATGAACCCTGTATTCAGACCAGGGACTATATCCTTCTAGAGCATCATGAACCCTGTATTCAGGGACTATATCCTTCTAGAGCAACATGAACCCTGTATTCAGACCAGGGACTATATCCTTCTAGAGCAACATGAACCCTGTATTCAGACCAGGGACTATATCCTTCTAGAGCAACATGAACCCTGTATTCAGACCAGGGACTATATCCTTCTAGATTAACATGAACCCTGTATTCAGACCAGGGACTATATACTTCTAGAGCAACATGAACCCTGTATTCAGGGACTATATCCTTCTAGAGCAACATGAACCCTTTATTCAGGGACTATATCCTTCTAGAGCAACATGTACCTTGTATTCAGACCAGGGACTATATCCTTCTAGAGCATCATGAACCCTGTATTCAGACCAGGGACTGTATCCTTCTAGAGCATCATGAACCCTGTATTCAGGGACTATATCCTTCTAGAGCATCATGAACCCTGTATTCAGACCAGGGACTATATCCTTCTAGAGCATCAAGAACCCTGTATTCAGGGACTATATCCTTCTAGATCAACATGAACCCTGTATTCAGACCAGGGACTATATCCTTCTAGAGCATCATGAACCCTGTATTCAGACCAGGGACTATATCCTTCTAGAGCATCATGAACCCTGTATTCAGACCAGGGACTTTATCCTTCTAGAGCATCATGAACCCTGTATTCAGACCAGGGACTATATCCTTCTAGATCAACATGAACCCTGTATTCAGGGACTATATCCTTCTAGAGCATCATGAACCCTGTATTCAGACCAGGGACTATATCCTTCTAGAGCATCATGAACCCTGTATTCAGGGACTATATCCTTCTAGAGAACCCTGTATTCAGGACTGAGCATCATGAACCCTGTATTCAGACCAGGGACTATATCCTTCTAGAGCAACATGAACCCTGTATTCAGGGACTATATTCTTCTAGAGCAACATGAACCCTTTATTCAGGGACTATATCCTTCTAGAGCAACATGAACCCTGTATTCAGACCAGGGACTATATCCTTCTAGAGCATCATGAACCCTGTATTCAGACCAGGGACTATATCCTTCTAGAGCATCATGAACCCTGTATTCAGGGACTATATCCTTCTAGAGCATCATGAACCCTGTATTCAGACCAGGGACTATATCCTTCTAGAGCATCATGAACCCTGTATTCAGACCAGGGACTATATCCTTCTAGAGCATCATGAACCCTGTATTCAGGGACTATATCCTTCTAGATCAACATGAACCCTGTATTCAGGGACTATATCCTTCTAGAGCATCATGAACCCTGTATTCAGACCAGGGACTATATCCTTCTAGAGCATCATGAACCCTGTATTCAGGGACTATATCCTTCTAGAGCATCATGAACCCTGTATTCAGGGACTATATCCTTCTAGAGCAACATGAACCCTGTATTCAGGGACTATATCCTTCTAGAGCATCATGAACCCTGTATTCAGACCAGGGACTATATCCTTCTAGAGCAACATGAACCCTGTATTCAGGGACTATATCCTTCTAGAGCAACATGAACCCTGTATTCAGACCAGGGACTATATCCTTCTAGATCAACATGAACCCTGTATTCAGGGACTATATCCTTCTAGAGCATCATGAACCCTGTATTCAGACCAGGGACTATATCCTTCTAGAGCAACATGAACCCTGTATTCAGGGACTATATTCTTCTAGAGCAACATGAACCCTGTATTCAGCCCAGGGACAATATCCTTATAGAGCAACATGAACCCTGTATTCAGGGACTATATCCTTCTAGAGCATCATGAACCCTGTATTCAGCCCAGGGACTATATCCTTCTAGAGCAACATGTACCCTGTATTCAGACCAGGGACTATATCCTTCTAGAGCAACATGAACCCTGTATTCAGGGACTAAATCCTTCTAGAGCATCATGAACCCTGTATTCAGACCAGGGACTATATCCTTCTAGAGCAACATGAACCCTGTATTCAGACCAGGGACTATATCCTTCTAGAGCAACATGAACCCTGTATTCAGGGACTAAATCCTTCTAGAGCATCATGAACCCTGTATTCAGACCAGGGACTATATCCTTCTAGAGCAACATGAACCCTGTATTCAGACCAGGGACTATATCCTTCTAGAGCAACATGAACCCTGTATTCAGGGACTAAATCCTTCTAGAGCATCATGAACCCTGTATTCAGACCAGGGACTATATCCTTCTAGAGCAACATGAACCCTGTATTCAGACCAAGGACTATATCCTTCTAGAGCAACATGAACCCTGTATTCAGACCAGGGACTATATCCTTCTAGAGCAACATGAACCCTGTATTCAGGGACTATGTCCTTCTAGAGCATCATGAACCCTGTATTCAGGGACTATATCCTTCTAGAGCAACATGAACCCTGTATTCAGACCAGGGACTATATCCTTCTAGAGCATCATGAACCCTGTATTCAGGGACTATATCCTTCTAGAGCAACATGAACCCTGTATTCAGACCAGGGACTATATCCTTCTAGAGCATCATGAACCCTGTATTCAGGGACTATATCCTTCTAGAGCATCATGAACCCTGTATTCAGGGACTATATCCTTCTAGAGCATCATGAACCCTGTATTCAGACCAGGGACTATATCCTTCTAGAGCATCATGAACCCTGTATTCAGACCAGGGACTTTATCCTTCTAGAGCAACATGAACCCTGTAATCAGCCCAGCGACTATATCCTTCTAGAGCATCTTGAACCCTGTATTCAGGGACTATATCCTTCTATAGCATCATGAACCCTGTATTCAGGGACTATATCCTTCTAGAGCATCATGAACCCTGTATTCAGGGAATATATCCTTCTAGAGCAACATGAACCCTGTATTCAGACCAGGGACTATATCCTTCTAGAGCAACATGAACCCTGTATTCAGACCAGGGACTATATCCTTCTAGAGCAACATGAACCCTGTATTCAGACCAGGGACTATATCCTTCTAGATTAACATGAACCCTGTATTCAGACCAGGGACTATATCCTTCTAGAGCATCATGAACCCTGTATTCAGGGACTATATCCTTCTAGAGCAACATGAACCCTGTATTCAGGGACTATATCCTTCTAGAGCAACATGAACCCTGTATTCAGGGACTATATCCTTCTAGAGCATCATGAACCCTGTATTCAGTGACTATATCCTTATAGAGCATCATGAACCCTGTATTTAGACCAGGGACTATATCCTTCTAGAGCATCATGAACCCTGTAGTCAGGGACTATATCCTTCTAGAGCAACATGAACCCTGTATTCAGACCAGGGACTATATCCTTCTAGAGCATCATGAACCCTGTATTCAGGGACTATATCCTTCTAGAGCAACATGAACCCTGTATTCAGGGACTATATCCTTCTAGAGCAACATGAACCCTGTATTCAGGGACTATATCCTTCTAGAGCATCATGAACCCTGTATTCAGTGACTATATCCTTATAGAGCATCATGAACCCTGTATTTAGACCAGGGACTATATCCTTCTAGAGCATCATGAACCCTGTAGTCAGGGACTATATCCTTATAGAGCATCATGAACCCTGTATTTAGACCAGGGACTATATCCTTCTAGAGCATCATGAACCCTGTATTTAGACCAGGGACTATATCCTTCTAGAGCAACATGAACCCTGTATTCAGCTCACAGGAATTTGGGATTTTCTAAATCAAGAATCTCTCCTCTCCTGTGTTTTGTTATGACCCAGTTCTCAATAGACATCTGCTTCACACACACACACACACACACACACACACACACACACGCACACGCGCACACGCGCACACGCGCACACGCGCACACGCACACACGCACACACGCGCACACGCACACACGCACACACATGCACACACACACACACACACACACAACCACATACACATACACACACACACACATAAGTGGAGATGGAGTAGAGTAGAGAAGGAATTAGGAGAGGAGAAGTGGAGATGGAGTAGAGTAGAGAAGGAATTAGGAGAGGAGAAGTGGAGATGGAGTAGAGTAGAGAAGGAATTAGGAGAGGAGAAGTGGAGATGGAGTAGAGTAGAGAAGGAATTAGGAGAGGAGAAGTGGAGATGGAGTAGAGTAGAGAAGGAATTAGGAGAGGAGAAGTGGAGATGGAGTAGAGTAGAGAAGGAATTAGGAGAGGAGAAGTGGAGATGGAGTAGAGTAGAGAAGGAATTAGGAGAGGAGAAGTGGAGATGGAGTAGAGTAGAGAAGGAATTAGGAGAGGAGAAGTGGAGATGGAGTAGAGTAGAGAAGGAATTAGGAGAGGAGAAGTGGAGATGGAGTAGAGTAGAGAAGGAATTAGGAGAGGAGAAGTGGAGATGGAGTAGAGTAGAGAAGGAATTAGGAGAGGAGAAGTGGAGATGGAGTAGAGTAGAGAAGGAATTAGGAGAGGAGAAGTGGAGATGGAGTAGAGTAGAGAAGGAATTAGGAGAGGAGAAGTGGAGATGGAGTAGAGTAGAGAAGGAATTAGTAGAGAGGAGAAGTGGAGATGGAGTAGAGTAGAGAAGGAATTAGGAGAGGAGAAGTGGAGATGGAGTAGAGTAGAGAAGGAATTAGGAGAGGAGAAGTGGAGATGGAGTAGAGTAGAGAAGGAATTAGGAGAGGAGAAGTGGAGATGGAGTAGAGTAGAGAAGGAATTAGGAGAGGAGAAGTGGAGATGGAGTAGAGTAGAGAAGGAATTAGGAGAGGAGAAGTGGAGATGGAGTAGAGTAGAGAAGGAATTAGGAGAGGAGAAGTGGAGATGGAGTAGAGTAGAGAAGGAATTAGGAGAGGAGAAGTGGAGATGGAGTAGAGTAGAGAAGGAATTAGGAGAGGAGAAGTGGAGATGGAGTAGAGTAGAGAAGGAATTAGGAGAGGAGAAGTGGAGATGGAGTAGAGTAGAGAAGGAATTAGAGAGGAGAAGTGGAGATGGAGTAGAGTAGAGAAGGAATTAGGAGAGGAGAAGTGGAGATGGAGTAGAGTAGAGAAGGAATTAGGAGAGGAGAAGTGGAGATGGAGTAGAGTAGAGAAGGAATTAGGAGAGGAGAAGTGGAGATGGAGTAGAGTAGAGAAGGAATTAGGAGAGGAGAAGTGGAGATGGAGTAGAGAAGAGAAGGAATTAGGAGAGGAGAAGTGGAGATGGAGTAGAGTAGAGAAGGAATTAGGAGAGGAGAAGTGGAGATGGAGTAGAGTAGAGAAGGAATTAGGAGAGGAGAAGTGGAGATGGAGTAGAGTAGAGAAGGAATTAGGAGAGGAGAAGTGGAGATGGAGTAGAGTAGAGAAGGAATTAGGAGAGGAGAAGTGGAGATGGAGTAGAGTAGAGAAGGAATTAGGAGAGGAGAAGTGGAGATGGAGTAGAGTAGAGAAGGAATTAGCAGAGGAGAAGTGGAGATGGAGTAGAGTAGAGAAGGAATTAGGAGAGGAGAAGTGGAGATGGAGTAGAGTAGAGAAGGAATTAGGAGAGGAGAAGTGGAGATGGAGTAGAGTAGAGAAGGAATTAGGAGAGGAGAAGTGGAGATGGAGTAGAGTAGAGAAGGAATTAGGAGAGGAGAAGTGGAGATGGAGTAGAGTAGAGAAGGAATTAGGAGAGGAGAAGTGGAGATGGAGTAGAGTAGAGAAGGAATTAGGAGAGGAGAAGTGGAGATGGAGTAGAGTAGAGAAGGAATTAGGAGAGGAGAAGTGGAGATGGAGTAGAGTAGAGAAGGAATTAGGAGAGGAGAAGTGGAGATGGAGTAGAGTAGAGAAGGAATTAGGAGAGGAGAAGTGGAGATGGAGTAGAGTAGAGAAGGAATTAGGAGAGGAGAAGTGGAGATGGAGTAGAGTAGAGAAGGAATTAGGAGAGGAGAAGTGGAGATGGAGTAGAGTAGAGAAGGAATTAGGAGAGGAGAAGTGGAGATGGAGTAGAGTAGAGAAGGAATTAGGAGAGGAGAAGTGGAGATGGAGTAGAGTAGAGAAGGAATTAGGAGAGGAGAAGTGGAGATGGAGTAGAGTAGAGAAGGAATTAGGAGAGGAGAAGTGGAGATGGAGTAGAGTAGAGAAGGAATTAGGAGAGGAGAAGTGGAGATGGAGTAGAGTAGAGAAGGAATTAGGGAGAGGAGAAGTGGAGATGGAGTAGAGTAGAGAAGGAATTAGGAGAGGAGAAGTGGAGATGGAGTAGAGTAGAGAAGGAATTAGGAGAGGAGAAGTGGAGATGGAGTAGAGGAGAGAGGGAATTAGGAGAGGAGAAGTGGAGATGGAGTAGAGGAGAGAGGGAATTAGGAGAGGAGAAGTGGAGATGGAGTAGAGTAGAGAAGGAATTAGGAGAGGAGAAGTGGAGATGGAGTAGAGTAGAGAAGGAATTAGGAGAGGAGAAGTGGAGATGGAGTAGAGTAGAGAAGGAATTAGGAGAGGAGAAGTGGAGATGGAGTAGAGTAGAGAAGGAATTAGGAGAGGAGAAGTGGAGATGGAGTAGAGTAGAGAAGGAATTAGGAGAGGAGAAGTGGAGATGGAGTAGAGTAGAGAAGGAATTAGGAGAGGAGAAGTGGAGATGGAGTAGAGTAGAGAAGGAATTAGGAGAGGAGAAGTGGAGATGGAGTAGAGTAGAGAAGGAATTAGGAGAGGAGAAGTGGAGATGGAGTAGAGTAGAGAAGGAATTAGGAGAGGAGAAGTGGAGATGGAGTAGAGTAGAGAAGGAATTAGGAGAGGAGAAGTGGAGATGGAGTAGAGTAGAGAAGGAATTAGGAGAGGAGAAGTGGAGATGGAGTAGAGTAGAGAAGGAATTAGGAGAGGAGAAGTGGAGATGGAGTAGAGTAGAGAAGGAATTAGGAGAGGAGAAGTGGAGATGGAGTAGAGTAGAGAAGGAATTAGGAGAGGAGAAGTGGAGATGGAGTAGAGTAGAGAAGGAATTAGGAGAGGAGAAGTGGAGATGGAGTAGAGTAGAGAAGGAATTAGGAGAGGAGAGGTGGAGATGGAGAAGAGTAGAGAAGGAATTAGGAGAGGAGAAGTGGAGATGGAGTAGAGTAGAGATGGAATTAGGAGAGGAGAGGTGGAGATGGAGTAGAGTAGAGAAGGAATTAGGAGAGGAGAAGTGGAGATGGAGTAGAGTAGAGAAGGAATTAGGAGAGGAGAAGTGGAGATGGAGTAGAGTAGAGAAGGAATTAGGAGAGGAGAAGTGGAGATGGAGTAGAGGAGAGAAGGAATTAGGAGAGGAGAAGTGGAGATGGAGTAGAGTAGAGAAGGAATTAGGAGAGGAGAAGTGGAGATGGAGTAGAGTAGAGAAGGAATTAGGAGAGGAGAAGTGGAGATGGAGTAGAGTAGAGAAGGAATTAGGAGAGGAGAAGTGGAGATGGAGTAGAGTAGAGAAGGAATTAGGAGAGGAGAAGTGGAGATGGAGTAGAGTAGAGAAGGAATTAGGAGAGGAGAAGTGGAGATGGAGTAGAGTAGAGAAGGAATTAGGAGAGGAGAAGTGGAGATGGAGTAGAGTAGAGAAGGAATTAGGAGAGGAGAAGTGGAGATGGAGTAGAGTAGAGAAGGAATTAGGAGAGGAGAAGTGGAGATGGAGTAGAGTAGAGAAGGAATTAGGAGAGGAGAAGTGGAGATGGAGTAGAGTAGAGAAGGAATTAGGAGAGGAGAAGTGGAGATGGAGTAGAGTAGAGAAGGAATTAGGAGAGGAGAAGTGGAGATGGAGTAGAGTAGAGAAGGAATTAGGAGAGGAGAAGTGGAGATGGAGTAGAGTAGAGAAGGAATTAGGAGAGGAGAAGTGGAGATGGAGTAGAGTAGAGAAGGAATTAGGAGAGGAGAAGTGGAGATGGAGTAGAGTAGAGAAGGAATTAGGAGAGGAGAAGTGGAGATGGAGTAGAGTAGAGAAGGAATTAGGAGAGGAGAAGTGGAGATGGAGTAGAGTAGAGAAGGAATTAGGAGAGGAGAAGTGGAGATGGAGTAGAGTAGAGAAGGAATTAGGAGAGGAGAAGTGGAGATGGAGTAGAGTAGAGAAGGAATTAGGAGAGGAGAAGTGGAGATGGAGTAGAGTAGAGAAGGAATTAGGAGAGGAGAAGTGGAGATGGAGTAGAGTAGAGAAGGAATTAGGAGAGGAGAAGTGGAGATGGAGTAGAGTAGAGAAGGAATTAGGAGAGGAGAAGTGGAGATGGAGTAGAGTAGAGAAGGAATTAGGAGAGGAGAAGTGGAGATGGAGTAGAGTAGAGAAGGAATTAGGAGAGGAGAAGTGGAGATGGAGTAGAGTAGAGAAGGAATTAGGAGAGGAGAAGTGGAGATGGAGTAGAGTAGAGAAGGAATTAGGAGAGGAGAAGTGGAGATGGAGTAGAGTAGAGAAGGAATTAGGAGAGGAGAAGTGGAGATGGAGTAGAGTAGAGAAGGAATTAGGAGAGGAGAAGTGGAGATGGAGTAGAGTAGAGAAGGAATTAGGAGAGGAGAAGTGGAGATGGAGTAGAGTAGAGAAGGAATTAGGAGAGGAGAAGTGGAGATGGAGTAGAGTAGAGAAGGGAATTAGGAGAGGAGAAGTGGAGATGGAGTAGAGTAGAGAAGGAATTAGGAGAGGAGAAGTGGAGATGGAGTAGAGTAGAGAAGGAATTAGGAGAGGAGAAGTGGAGATGGAGTAGAGTAGAGAAGGAATTAGGAGAGGAGAAGTGGAGATGGAGTAGAGTAGAGAAGGAATTAGGAGAGGAGAAGTGGAGATGGAGTAGAGTAGAGAAGGAATTAGGAGAGGAGAAGTGGAGATGGAGTAGAGTAGAGAAGGAATTAGGAGAGGAGAAGTGGAGATGGAGTAGAGTAGAGAAGGAATTAGGAGAGGAGAAGTGGAGATGGAGTAGAGGAGAAGGAATTAGGAGAGGAGAAGTGGAGATGGAGTAGAGTAGAGAAGGAATTAGGAGAGGAGAAGTGGAGATGGAGTAGAGTAGAGAAGGAATTAGGAGAGGAGAAGTGGAGATGGAGTAGAGTAGAGAAGGAATTAGGAGAGGAGAAGTGGAGATGGAGTAGAGTAGAGAAGGAATTAGGAGAGGAGAAGTGGAGATGGAGTAGAGTAGAGAAGGAATTAGGAGAGGAGAAGTGGAGATGGAGTAGAGTAGAGAAGGAATTAGGAGAGAGAAGTGGAGATGGAGTAGAGTAGAGAAGGAATTAGGAGAGGAGAAGTGGAGATGGAGTAGAGTAGAGAAGGAATTAGGAGAGGAGAAGTGGAGATGGAGTAGAGTAGAGAAGGAATTAGGAGAGGAGAAGTGGAGATGGAGTAGAGTAGAGAAGGAATTAGGAGAGGAGAAGTGGAGATGGAGTAGAGTAGAGAAGGAATTAGGAGAGGAGAAGTGGAGATGGAGTAGAGTAGAGAAGGAATTAGGAGAGGAGAAGTGGAGATGGAGTAGAGTAGAGAAGGAATTAGGGAGAGGAGAAGTGGAGATGGAGTAGAGTAGAGAAGGAATTAGGAGAGGAGAAGTGGAGATGGAGTAGAGTAGAGAAGGAATTAGGAGAGGAGAAGTGGAGATGGAGTAGAGTAGAGAAGGAATTAGGAGAGGAGAAGTGGAGATGGAGTAGAGTAGAGAAGGAATTAGGAGAGGGAGAAGTGGAGATGGAGTAGATGTAGAGAAGGAATTAGGAGAGGAGAAGTGGAGATGGAGTAGAGTCGAGAAGGAATTAGGAGAGGAGAAGTGGAGATGGAGTAGAGTAGAGAAGGAATTAGGAGAGGAGAAGTGGAGATGGAGTAGAAGTAGAGAAGAGAAGTGGAGGAGTAGGTCGAGAAGTGGAGATGAGAAGTAGAGATGTAGAGAAGGAATTAGGAGAGGAGAAGTGGAGATGGAGTAGAGTAGAGAAGGAATTAGGAGAGGAGAAGTGGAGATGGAGTAGAGTAGAGAAGGAATTAGGAGAGGAGAAGTGGAGATGGAGTAGAGTAGAGAAGGAATTAGGAGAGGAGACGTGGAGATGGAGTAGAGTAGAGAAGGAATTAGGAGAGGAGAAGTGGAGATGGAGTAGAGGAGAGAAGGAATTAGGAGAGGAGAAGTGGAGATGGAGTAGAGTAGAGAAGGAATTAGGAGAGGAGAAGTGGAGATGGAGTAGAGTAGAGAAGGAATTAGGAGAGGAGAAGTGGAGATGGAGTAGAGTAGAGAAGGAATTAGGAGAGGAGATGAGTGGAGATGGAGTAGAGTAGAGAAGGAATTAGGAGAGGAGAAGTGGAGATGGAGTAGAGGAGAGAAGGAATTAGGAGAGGAGAAGTGGAGATGGAGTAGAGTAGAGAAGGAATTAGGAGAGGAGAAGTGGAGATGGAGTAGAGTAGAGAAGGAATTAGGAGAGGAGAAGTGGAGATGGAGTAGAGTAGAGAAGGAATTAGGAGAGGAGAAGTGGAGTAGAGTAGAGAAGGAATTAGGAGAGGAGAAGTGGAGATGGAGTAGAGTAGAGAAGGAATTAGGAGAGGAGAAGTGGAGATGGAGTAGAGTAGAGAAGGAATTAGGAGAGGAGAAGTGGAGATGGAGTAGAGTAGAGAAGGAATTAGGAGAGGAGAAGTGGAGATGGAGTAGAGTAGAGAAGGAATTAGGAGAGGAGAAGTGGAGATGGAGTAGAGTAGAGAAGGAATTAGGAGAGGAGAAGTGGAGATGGAGTAGAGTAGAGAAGGAATGTGCAACGAATGGGAGAGAGAATGAGGGATGGGGTTGGTAGAAAGGGGAATGAAAGAGGGGACAGGAGAGGAGTGAAGACAAGCTCTCTCTCTCTCTCTCTCTCTGTCTCTCTCTCTCTGTCTCTCTCTCTGTCTCTCTCTCTCTCCTCTCTCTCTCTCTCTCTCTCTCTCTCACTGCATATTACTTTCATCTCCTCCAATGTTCTCATTATCTATCTGGAATGCAAAGCCGTGTAGAACATCATCATACCTGGGAAAAGCTGTGTATTACATCATCAGACCTGTGAAAAGCTGTGTAGAACATCATCAGACCTGTGAAAAGCTGTGTAGAACATCATCAGACCTATGAAAGCTGTGTAGAACATCATCAGAGCTGTGAAACACTGTGTAGAACATCATCAGACCTGTGGAAAGCTGTGTAGTACATCATCAGACCTATGAAAAGTTTATTTCCAGAGTGTGTTTATTTCCACAGTCGTCCTCTTCCTCTTCCTCTCACCGAGCTGCTCAAACACACCAGCTGATTCTGATTCCCGTCCAGCTGTCTCTTCTCCAACCTCCTCTCCATTTCCTCCGTGTCCACAGCCTCACTGCTCGCCGCCATTTCCCGTTTGAACCAGTTAAACACCGGCTGTCCTAACGTTGTCGTGTAGAATTCACTTGCAAAAAAAAAAAACTCTCCCCGATCTTCTTCTTCTGTGGTATTTATGGAGGTCACAAACAAACGTGAGGGGCGACATCCGCGGTCCGCAGGTCAAATGAACATTAAATATCACAGTAACCGTTATCCTGGAAGCACAAACTATTCAACAACGATAGAAAGCTCTTCTGAAACATATCACCCTCTTAAATTAACGCAACAATTCACAAGTTTCAGACAATTAAAAAAGGGTTATTTTGTCGTCTGCAGGCTACACATTTTAGCTTCAAGACGGAAAAAATAGCACAGAGTTGGTCGTCTTCGTCAAGTAACGTCAAAAAGGAACGATTACCCATCACACCCCTCTCATACTGAACATGAAGTGCAGTAGGCATGACAACAAACCAGGTCAAAATCAAAATGCTAATTAATTACACAAAAAATCATACAATGTGATTTTCTCGATTTTTTGTTTTAGATTCCGTCTCTCACAGTTGAAGTGTACCTATGATACAAATTACAGACCTCTACATGCTTTGTAAGTAGGAGAACCTGCAAAATCATCAGTGTATTAAATACTTGTTCTCTCCACTGTAGCATGTCACATTAATAGTAATGTAAGGCTGTGCCTCTTTGTAAGTAGGAGAACCTGCCCAGGCATGTGACATCCATATTTTAGAACATAATGAATGTATTTAAAATTAACTGTAACTCTTTAAAATGGTTGAAATTGTTATGTGTCTCGTTAATATTTGTGTTCAGTATATGAGGATTAAGAAAGAGAGCGTGAGAGAGAGAGAGGGAGGGAGAGAGAGGGTGTGATAGAGAGAAGGAGAGAGAGAGAGGGAGGGAGAGAGAGGGTGTGATAGAGAGAAGGAGAGAGAGAGAGAGAGAGAGAGAGAGAGAGAGGAGAGAGGGTGTGATAGAGAGAAGGAGAGAGAGAGAGGGTGTGATAGAGAGAAGGAGAGAGGGAGAGAGAGAGAGGGTGTGATAGAGAGAAGGAGAGAGAGAGAGAGAGAGAGGGTGTGATAGAGAGGAGAGAGAGAGAGAGAGAGAGAGAGAGAGAGAGAGAGAGAGAGAGAGAGAGAGAGAGAAAACGAAAGAAAGAAAGAGGGCTTTATATTTCTCTTTGTCTTTGTGTGTGATAAATATATCTCTGATCTATGAGACATGAGTCCCTTTGTCTCAGTCTCAGTCGTCATCAGAGTGTTTTTTTTTCAGAGAATTGTATTTTGGGGAGTCGTGAAATATTAATATCAGTCATAGAGTGTAAAGCTATGTATCACACACCCTGACTATCAGAGAGGAGACGGGGAAGTGGGGGAGAAGAAATGGGGAGGACAGTGAGGGGGAAAGGAGAGAGAGAGAAAGGGAGGGGGAGGAGGGAGGGAGAGGGGCGAGAGGAGGAGAGGGGGAGGGGGAGGGAGAGGGAGAGGAGAGGGGAGGAGGAGGAGAAGGAGGGGGGAGGAGAGGAGAGGAGAAGGGAGGGAGAGGAGGAGAGGGGAGGAGGGAGGGAGGGAGAGAGGTGGAGAGGAGGAGAGGGGAGGGAGGGAGGGGGAGGAGAGGAGAGGAGAGGGAGGAGAGAGAGGAGAGGGAGAGGGAGAGGAGAGGGGGAGAGGAGAGGGAAGGGGAGGAGAGGAGAGGAGGGAGGAGGAGGGAGGGAGGTGGAGAGGAGGAGGGGAGGGAGAGGGAGGGGGGGGAGAGAGGAGGAGAGGAGGGAGAGGGGAGGAGGAGAGAAGGAGGGGAGGAGAGGGAGGAGAAGGGAGGAGGGAGGAGGAGAGGGAGGGGAGAGGAGGAGAGGGAGAGGAAGGAGGGAGGAGGGAGGGGGGGGAGAGGTGGAGAGGAGGAGAGGAGGGGAGAGGAGAGGGAGAGGGAGATGAGAAGAGAGGAGAGGGGGAAAGGAGAGAGAAGAGGAGAGGGGAGGAGGGAGGGAGAATGGGGAGAGGAGAGGAGAGGATAGGAGGGGAGAGGGGGAGAGGAGGAGATGCGGGAGAGGAGGAGAGGGAGGAGAGGAGAGGGGAGGGAGGGAGAGGGGGAGAGGAGGAGAGGGGGAGGAGGGAGAGGAGAGAGAGGGGAGAGGAGAGGGGAGAAGGGAGGGAGAGGGGGAGGGGAGGAGAGGGGGAGAAGAAGAGGAGAGGAGAGGATGAGGGAGCGAGAGGGGAGAGGAGGGAGAGGGGGAGAGGAGGGAGAAGAGGAGGAGAGGAGGGAGGAGAGGGAGAGGGAGAGGAGAGGAGAGGAGAGGAGAGAGGGGGGAGGAGGGGAGCGAGAGGGGGAGAGGAGGAGAGGGGGGAGGAGGGAGAGGAGAGAGAGGAGGAGAGGGAGGAGGGAGGGAGAGGGGAGAGGAGGAGAGGAGAGGAGAGGAGGGATGGGAGGAGGGAGAGGGGGGAGAGGAGGAGAGGAGAGAGGAGGAGGGAGGGAGAGGGGGAGAGGAGGAGAGGAGAGGGGAGGAGGGAGGGAGAGGGGGAGAGGAGAGGAGAGGAGGGAGAGAGAGGAGGGGGAGAATACCTGACCACTGTGACTGCCCCAAAATTAAGGAAAGCTTTGACTATGTACAGACTCAGCGAGCATAGCCTTGCTATTGAGAAAGGCCGCCGTAGGCAGACATGGCTCTCAAGGCTATGTGCTCACTGCCCACAAAATGAGGTGGAAACTGAGCTGCACTTCCTAACCTCCTGCCCAATGTATGACCATATTAGAGAGACATATTTCCCTCAGATTACACAGATCCACAAAGAATTAGAAAACAAATCCATTTTTGATAAACTCCCATATCTACTGGGTGAAATTCCACAGTGTGCCATCAGAGCAGCAAGATTTGTGACCTGTTGCCACGAGAAAAGGGCAACCAGTGAAGAACAAACACCATTGTAAATACAACCCATATCTATGCTTGTTTATTTTATCTTGTGTCCTTTACCATTTGTACATTGTAAAAACACTGTATATATATATATATAATATGACATTTGTAATGTCTTTATTGTTTTGAAACTTCTGTATGTGTAATGTCTACTGTTAATTTTTATTGTTTACCTTACTTGCTTTGGCAATGTTAACACATGTTTCCCATGCCAATAAAGCCCCTTGAGAGAGAGAGAGAGAGAGAGAGAGAGGGAGAGAGAGAGAGAGAGAGGGAGAGAGAGAGAGAGACAGAGAGAGAGAGAGACAGAGAGAGAGAGACAGAGACAGAGAGAGAGAGAGACAGAGAGAGAGGGAGAGAGAGGGAGAGAGAGAGATAGAGAGAGACAGAGAGAGACAGAGAGACAGAGAGACAGAGAGAGAGAGAGGGAGAGAGAGAGAGAGACAGAGACAGAGAGAGAGAGAGAGAGAGAGAGAGAGAGAGAGAGAGAGAGAGAGAGAGAGAGAGAGGAGAGAGAGAGAGAGAGAGAGTGTTATGTACTTGAGTGAAGACCCAAAAGCGGTTTTAACAGAAAACAGAGTTCCTTAATGAAAAACAGGAATGGCATAAATCCTCTTCCAACGTAGTCAATGGAACAAAAAGAACGTTAGTATAATGCAGGATGCACCTGCCAGGCGGACTCCGACAGGATAGGACAAGAGTGGAAGCAAAGGGACGACAGCTTGCTTCTGGCATCAAAAACACAAACAAGAATCAGACACTGAAAGTAGCAGGAACAGAGAGAAATAGAGACCTAATCAGAGGGAAGAGAACAGGTGGGAAAGAGTGAATGAGCTAGTTAGGGAGATGTAGAACAGCTGAAGAATGAGAGACAGAGAAGGTAACCTAAAAAGACCAGCAGAGAGAGACAGAGTGAAGAGAAAGGACAGGAACAGACATAACAAGACATGACAGTACCCCCCCCACTCACTCGAGCGCCTCCTGGCGCACTCGAGGGAGGAAACCTGGCGGCAACGGGAGGAAATCATCGATCAGCGGAACGGTCAGCAAGTCCGAGAGGGAACCCAACTCCTCTCCTCAGGACCCACGTACCCCTCCCAATCCACTAGGTACTGATGACCACGGCCCGAGGGCGCATGTCCAAAATCTTACGAACCCTGTAGATGGGTGCGCCTCGACAAGGATGGGGGGAGGGACGAGCGGGGGGGCGCGAAGAACGGGCTTAACACAGGAGACATGGAAAGACCGGGTAGGCAACGCGACGAATAGCGCGGGAGAAGAAGTCGCACTGCGACAGGATTAATGACCTGAGAAATACGGAACGGACCAATGAACCGCGGGGCCAACTTGCGAGAAGCTGTCTTAAGGGAAGGTTCTGAGTGGAGAGCCATACTCTCTGACCGCAACAATATCTAGGACTCTTGGTCCTACGCTTATGACGGCCCTCACAGTCTGCGCCCTATTACGGCAAAGTGCCGACCTGACCCCCTTCCAGGTGCGCTCGCAACGCTGGACAAAAGCCTGTGAGCGGAGGGACGCAGGACTCGGCGAGCTGAGATGAGAACAGCGGAGGCTGGTACCCGAGGCTACTCTGAAAAGGGGATAGACCGGTAGCAGACGAGGGGAAGCGAGTTGTGGGGCGTACTCTGCTCAGGGGAGCTGTTCTGACCAGACGCAGGGTTACGAAAGAAAGACTGCGTAAAATCGACCAACAGTCTGGTTGGCCCGTTCGAACGGCCGTTAGACTGGGGATGAAAGCCGGACGAGAGACTGACGGAAGCCCCAATCAAACGGCAAAACTCCCTCCCAAAATTGAAGGCGTGAATTGCGGGCCTCTGTCGGAAACGACGTCAGACGGAAGGCCATGAATACGGAAAACATTCTCGATAATGATCTGAGCGTCTCCTTAGCAGAAGGGAGCTTATCGAGAGGAATGAAATGAACAGCCTTAGAGAATCTATCGACAACCGTAAGAATAACTGTCTTCCCCGCTGATGAAGGCAGTCCGGTGATAAAATCTAAAGCGATGTGAGACCACGGTCGAGAGAGGGAATGGGAAGCGGTCTGGGACGGCCGGCAGGAGGAAGTTCCCAGATTTGAGTCTCTGCGCGCAGACCGAACAAGCGGCGACAAATCGACGCGCGTCCGTTCCCACGAGTGGGCCACCAGAAACGCTGGCGAATGGAAGCGCGTACCCGAACGCCGGGGTGGCCGGCTAACTTGGCAGAGTGGGCCCACTGAAGAGACGGCCGGACAGTAAGACGGGATCGAACAGAAGGTTCCTAGGACAAGCTCGCGGCGACGGAGTGTGAGCGGTGCTTGCTTTACCTGCCTCTCAATTCCCAGACAGTCAACCCGACGACACGCCCGTCAGGAGAATCCCTCGGGGTCGGTGGAGACCTCAGAAGAACTGAAGAGACGAGATAAAGCATCAGGCTTGGTGTTTTTGAGCCGGACGATAAAAAATAACAAACTCGAAACGACGAAAAACAGGCCCACTTGAGCCTGGCTGGCACGCGCATTAAGTCGTTTGGCTGAACGGATGTACTCCAGGGTTCCTATGGTCAGTCCAAGCGACAAAAGGAACGTCGCCCCCTCCAACCACTGTCGCCATTCGCCCCTGAGGGCTAGCGGATGGCGAGCAGTTCGCGATTACCAACATCATAGTTACGTTCTGACGGCGATAAGCGATGAGAGAAAGCGCGCAGGATGGACCTTGCCGTCAGAGAGAGAAGAGCGCTGAGAAAGAATGGCTCCGCCCACCCTGATGCGTCAACCTCAGCAACAAACTGACTAGAGATGTCAGGTGTAACAAGAATAGGTGCGGATGTAAAACGATTCTTAAGAAGATCAAAAGCTCCCTGAGGCGGAAACGGACCCGCAAAGCACGTCTTAACAGAAGTAAGGGCTGTGAGGGGAGCTGCCACCTGACGAAAGTACGGATGAAACGACGATAGAAAGTGCGAAGCCAAGCTGCAGCTCGGCGCGTGACTTAGGAACGGGCCCCGTCAATGACAGCCCTGGACCTTAGCGGGATCCATCTTAATGCCCTCAGCGGAAATAACGGAACCGAGAGAAAGGGACAGAGGCGGCATGAAAAGTGCACTTCTCAGCCTTCACATAAAGACAGTTCTCCAAAGGCGCTGGAGGACGCGTCGCACGTGCTGAACATGAATCGAGAGAGGTGAAAAAATCAGGATATCGTCCATGTAAACGAAAACAAAAATGTTCAGCATGTCTCTCAGGACGTCGTTAACTAGTGCCTGAAAGACAACTGGAGCGTTAACGAGGCCGAAAGGAAGAACCCGGTATTCAAAGTGCCCTAACGGGTGTTAAACGCCGTCTTCCACTCGTCCCCTCCCTGATGCGCACGAGATGGTAGGCGTTACGAAGGTCCAATTTGGTGAAAAACCTGGCTCCCTGCAGGATCTCGAAGGCTGAAGACATAAGAGGAAGCGGATAACGATTCTTAACTGTTATGTCATTCAGCCCTCGATAATCCACGCATGGCGCAGGGACCCGTCCTTCTTCTGAACAAAAAAGAGCCCCGCTCCGAGCGGGAGAGGAGGAGAGGAGACTATGGTACCGTCGGCGAAACCGACAAATAATCCTCTCGAGAGCCTTCGTTCGGGGAGCCGACAGAGAGTATAATCTACCCGGGAGGGAGTAGTTCCGGAAGGAGATCAATACTACAGTCATCGACCGGTGTGGAGGGAGAGAAGTGGCCTTGGAACGACTGAACACCGTGCGCAGATCGTGATACTCCTCCGGCACCTGTCAAATCGCCAGGCTCCTCCTGTGAAGAAGAGACAGAGGAAACAGGAGGGATAGCAGACATTAAACAGGTCACATGACAAGAAACATTCCAGGATAGGATAGTATTACTAGACCAATTAATAGAAGGGTTATGGGCGCACTAGCCAGGGATGACCCAAAACAACAGGTGTAAAAGGTGAACGAAAAATTAAAAGAAATGGTTTATTATGATTACAGAGACAGTGAGGGTTAAAGGCAGCGTCTCACGCTGAATCTTGAGGAGAACTACCATCTAAAGCGGGCAAGGCCGTGGGCTCCCTAACTGTCTGAGAGGAATGTCATGTTCCCGAGCCCAGGTCTGAGTCCATAAAACAGCCCTCCGCCCCAGAGTCTATCAAGGCACACTGCAGGAAGCAGATGGAACCGGGCCAGCGGAGATGGACCGGAAAGGTAGTGCGTGATCCAGAAGGAGAGGCCTGAGTAGTTGCGCTCACCAGTAGCCCTCCTCTGCTGATGAGCTCTGGCTTTGGACATGAGGTGACAAAATGACCAGCGGAGCCGCAGTAGAGACAGGCGGTGGTGATTCTCCGTTCCTTCTCCTTGGCCGAGATGCGGATACCCCCAGCTGCATAGGCTCAGCATCCGAGCTTGGCGGAGGAGGGAGTGGCAGTGATGCGGCAGGTGGCAGTGATGTGGAGGGGGAGCAACGGAGGCAGGCTCCTTTCCACGAGCTCGGCGACGAAGATCAAACCGTCGCTCTGTGCGAATAGCGAGCTATTAAGGAGTCAGACTGGAAGGAACCTCCCGGGAGAGGATCTCATCCTTAACCTCGACGAGGAGACCCTCCAGAAAACAAGCGAGCAAAGCCGGCTCGTTCCAGTCACTAGAGGCAGCGAGAGTGCGAAACTCAATAGAATAATCCGTTATGGATCTATTCCCCTGACATAGGGAAGACAGGGCCCTGGAAGCCTCCTCGCCAAAAACAGACGGTCAAAAACCCGTATCATCTCCTCCTTAAAGTCCTGATACTGGTTAATACACTCAGCCCTCGCCTCCCAGACTGCCGTGCCACTCCACCGCGCCCGTCCGGTAAGGAGAGAAATGACGTAGGCGATGCGGGCTGCGCTCCTGGAGTAAGTGTTGGGCTGGAGAGAACACCACATCACACTGAGTGAGGAATGAGCGGCACTCAGTGGGCTCCCCAGAGTAACACGGCGGGTTTTGTTGATCCTGGGCTCCGGAGACTCGGAAACCCTGGAAGTGGGCGGTGGATCGAGGTGGAGTTGGTGAACCTGTCTTGTGGTCGGAGACTTGGGCCGGCCAGGGTTTCAACGGCATGTCGAGCAGCAGACAATTCCTCCTCGTGTCTGCCTAGCATGCGCTCCTGGATCTCGACGAGGCGGAGTGAAAAGGGTCCGGGCGCTGGGTCCATTCCTGGTCTGATTCTTCTGTTATGTACTTGAGTGAAGACCCAAAAGCGGTTTTAACAGAAAACAGAGTTCCTTAATGAAAAACAGGAATGGCATAAATCCTCTTCCAACGAGTCAATGGAACAAAAGAGAACGTTAGTATAATGCAGGATGCACCTGCCAGGCGGACTCCGACAGGATAGGACAAGGTGGAAGCAAACGGGACGACAGCTTGCTTCTGGCATCAAAAACACAAACAAGAATCAGACACTGAAAGTAGCAGGAACAGAGAGAAATAGAGACCTAATCAGAGGGAAAGAGAACAGGTGTGAAAGAGTGAATGAGCTAGTTAGGGGAGATGTAGAACAGCTGAAGAATGAGACAGAAGAAGGTAACCTAAAAAGAACAGCAGAGAGAGACAGAGTGAAGAGAAAGGACAGGAACAGACATAACAAGACATGACAGAGAGAGAGAGAGAGAGAGAGAGAGAGAGAGACAGAGACAGAGAGAGACAGAGAGAGACAGAGAGAGAGAGAGAGAGAGAGAGAGAAGAATGATTGGCTGAGATAATGAGTGTGCTGGACATGATTGGCTGAGATAATGAGTGTGCTGGACATGATTGGCTGAGATAATGAGTGTGCTGGACATGATTGGCTGAGATAATGAGTGGGTTGGACATGCCGCGAGATCTGAGTGTGCCAGCGCAAAATAACTGACAAATTTACCAACAATAAACGTTGACAAAAAAAGTAATTAAATTGTTGCCAGCAGCAACGTTGCCCAGCACTCTGTATAACATGAAAACAGCCTAACCAGCTCTGCAAGGAGGAGGAAAATGGT
>NC_088225.1:34324399-34339399 GCF_036934945.1 Oncorhynchus masou masou
CACTCTACGACCACTCTATGACCACTCTATGACCACTCTATGACCACTCTATGACCACTCTATGACCAATCCATGACCACTCTACGACCACTCTATGACCACTGTATGACCACTCCATGACCACTCCATGACCACTCTATGACCACTCCATGACCACTCTATGACCACTCTATGACCACTCTATGACACAAATACACACGTATGCAGGAGAGTGTATTAGTGTATTAGAGAGACTGTATTAAACACTGATCAGCCTCATGGAGGAGACTGTATTAAACAGGAGACCACACTGATCAGCCTCATGGAGGAGACTGTATTAAACAGGAGACCACACTGATCAGCCTCATGGAGGAGACTGTATTAAACACTGATCAGCCTCATGGAGGAGACTGTATTAAACAGGAGACCACACTGATCAGCCTCATGGAGGAGACTGTATTAAACACTGATCAGCCTCATGGAGGAGACTGTATTAAACAGGAGACCACACTGATCAGCCTCATGGAGGAGACTGTATTAAACAGGAGACCACACTGATCAGCCTCATGGAGGAGACTGTATTAAACAGGAGACCACACTGATCAGCCTCATGGAGGAGACTGTATTAAACACTGATCAGCCTCGTGGAGGAGACTGTATTAAACAGGAGACCACTCTGATCAGCCTCATGGAGGAGACTGTATTAAACAGGAGACCACACTGATCAGCCTTATGGAGGAGACTGTATTAAACAGGAGACCACACTGATCAGCCTTATGGAGGAGACTGTATTAAACAGGAGACCACACTGATCAGCCTTATGGAGGAGACTGTATTAAACAGGAGACCACACTGATCAGCCTCATGGAGGAGACTGTATTAAACACTGATCAGCCTCATGGAGGAGACTGTATTAACCAGGAGACCACACTGATCAGCCTCATGGAGGAGACTGTATTAAACACTGATCAGCCTCATGGAGGAGACTGTATTAAACAGGAGACCACACTGATCAGCCTCATGGAGGAGACTGTATTAAACAGGAGACCACACTGATCAGCCTCATGGAGGAGACTGTATTAAACAGGAGACCACACTGATCAGCCTCGTGGAGGAGACTGTATTAAACAGGAGACCACACTGATCAGCCTCATGGAGGAGACTGTATTAAACAGGAGACCACACTGATCAGCCTCATGGAGGAGACTGTATTAAACAGGAGACCACACTGATCAGCCTTATGGAGGAGACTGTATTAAACAGGAGACCACACTGATCAGCCTTGTGGAGGAGACTGTATTAAACAGGAGACCACACTGATCAGCCTCATGGAGGAGACTGTATTAAACACTGATCAGCCTCATGGAGGAGACTGTATTAAACAGGAGACCACACTGATCAGTCTCATGGAGGAGACTGTATTAAACAGGAGACCACACTGATCAGCCTCATGGAGGAGACTGTATTAAACACTGATCAGCCTCATGGAGGAGACTGTATTAAACAGGAGACCACACTGATCAGTCTCATGGAGGAGACTGTATTAAACACTGATCAGCCTCATGGAGGAGACTGTATTAAACAGGAGACCACACTGATCAGTCTCATGGAGGAGACTGTATTAAACACTGATCAGCCTCATGGAGGAGACTGTATTAAACAGGAGACCACACTGATCAGTCTCATGGAGGAGACTGTATTAAACAGGAGACCACACTGATCAGCCTCATGGAGGAGACTGTATTAAACACTGATCAGCCTCATGGAGGAGACTGTATTAAACAGGAGACCACACTGATCAGTCTCATGGAGGAGACTGTATTAAACAGGAGACCACACTGATCAGCCTCATGGAGGAGACTGTATTAAACAGGAGACCACACTGATCAGCCTCATGGAGGAGACTGTATTAAACACTGATCAGCCTCATGGAGGAGACTGTATTAAACACTGATCAGCCTCATGGAGGAGACTGTATTAACCTGGGTCTGTAGTGACCCTCTAGTACTGAGATGTCTTAGACCGCTGCACCACCCGAGAGCCCATGTTGTTGGTGTAAAGAATATCTGTCTGTGTCTAATTGTGTGTAATAACGAGCAACCAGACGCTGCACTTGACACATTTATGAATAATTAATCCCAGTTAGTAATAAACACCCATTAAGAAAATGACTGTAAAAATGATTAAATCCCCCGTTGATTGATGAGGAATTAAAAAATAAATGTTATGATTGAGATGTGGCAACAAAAGGAATGTTATGATTGAGATGTGGCAACAAAAGGAATGTTGTGATTTGAGATGTGGCAACAAAAGGAATGTTATGATTTGAGATGTGACAACAAAAGGAATGTTATGATTTGAGATGTGGCAACAAAAGGAATGTTATGATTTGAGATGTGGCAACAAAAGGAATGTTATGATTTGAGATGTGGCAACAAAAGGAATGTTATGATTTGAGATGTGGCAACAAAAGGAATGTTATGATTGAGATGTGGCAACAAAAGGAATGTTATGATTTTGAGATGTGGCAACAAAAGGAATGTTATGATTTGAGATGTGGCAACAAAAGGAATGTTATGATTTGAGATGTGGCAACAAAAGGAATGTTATGATTTGAGATGTGGCAACAAAAGGAATGTTATGATTGAGATGTGGCAACAAAAGGAATGTTATGATTGAGATGTGGCAACAAAAGGAATGTTATGATTGAGATGTGGCAACAAAAGGAATGTTGTGATTTGAGATGTGGCAACAAAAGGAATGTTATGATTTGAGATGTGACAACAAAAGGAATGTTATGATTTGAGATGTGGCAACAAAAGGAATGCTGTGATTTGAGATGTGGCAACAAAAGGAATGTTATGATTTGAGATGTGACAACAAAATGAATGTTATGATTTGAGATGTGGCAACAAAAGGAATGTTATGATTTGAGATGTGACAACAAAAGGAATGTTATGATTTGAGATGTGACAACAAAAGGAATGTTATGATTGAGATGTGGCAACAAAAGGAATGTTGTGATTTGAGATGTGGCAACAAAAGGAATGTTATGATTTGAGATGTGACAACAAAAGGAATGTTATGATTTGAGATGTGGCAACAAAAGGAATGTTATGATTTGAGATGTGGCAACAAAAGGAATGTTATGATTTGAGATGTGGCAACAAAAGGAATGTTATGATTTGAGATGTGGCAACAAAAGGAATGTTATGATTGAGATGTGGCAACAAAAGGAATGTTATGATTTGAGATGTGGCAACAAAAGGAATGTTATGATTTGAGATGTGGCAACAAAAGGAATGTTATGATTTGAGATGTGGCAACAAAAGGAATGTTATGATTTGAGATGTGGCAACAAAAGGAATGTTATGATTGAGATGTGGCAACAAAAGGAATGTTATGATTGAGATGTGGCAACAAAAGGAATGTTATGATTGAGATGTGGCAACAAAAGGAATGTTGTGATTGAGATGTGGCAACAAAAGGAATGTTATGATTTGAGATGTGGCAACAAAAGGAATGTTGTGATTGAGATGTGGCAACAAAAGGAATGTTATGATTTGAGATGTGGCAACAAAAGGAATGTTGTGATTGAGATGTGGCAACAAAAGGAATGTTATGATTGAGATGTGGCAACAAAAGGAATGGCAAATAAGTGCAAACAACCGATTGGAAAACGTAAAGTTGCTAAGTCATGTGACTAAACTCAATCAAGGCATGTGACTAAACTGAACCAAGTCATGTGACTAAACTGAACCAAGTCATGTGACTAAACTGAACCAAGTCATGTGACTAAACTGAACCAAGTCATGTGACTAAACTGAACCAAGTCATGTGACTAAACTCAATCAAGGCATGTGACTAAACTGAATCAAGTCATGTGACTAAACTGAACCAAGTCATGTGACTAAACTGAACCAAGTCATGTGACTAAACTGAACCAAGTCATGTGACTAAACTCAATCAAGGCATGTGACTAAACTGAACCAAGTCATGTGACTAAACTGAACCAAGTCATGTGACTAAACTGAACCAAGTCATGTGACTAAACTGAACCAAGTCATGTGACTAAACTGAACCAAGTCATGTGACTAAACTGAACCAAGTCATGTGACTAAACTGAATCAAGTCATGGGACTTAAACTGAACCAAGTCATGTGACTAAACTGAATCAAGTCATGTGACTAAACTGAATCAAGTCATGTGACTAAACTGAATCAAGTCATGTGACTAAACTGAATCAAGTCATGTGACTAAACTGAATCAAGTCATGTGACTAAACTGAATCAAGTCATGTGACTAAACTGAATCAAGTCATGTGACTAAACTGAATCAAGTCATGTGACTAAACTGAATCAAGTCATGTGACTAAACTGAATCAAGTCATGTGACTAAACTGAATCAAGTCATGTGACTAAACTGAACCAAGTCATGTGACTAAACTGAATCAAGTCATGTGACTAAACTGAATCAAGTCATGGGACTTAAACTGAATCAAGTCATGTGACTAAACTGAATCAAGTCATATGACTAAACTGAATCAAGTCATGTGACTAAATTGAATCAAGTCATGTGACTAAACTGAATCAAGTCATGTGACTAAACTGAATCAAGTCATGTGACTAAACTGAATTAAAAAGACGAAGAAACTACACTATGAAAACAAAGATACATTATATAAAGAACAAGAGTGAAAAAAAACTTTGCAATGTAATTTTTTGGGGAAAAAAAGGCAAACTCAGCTCTGTCATTAATTTAATCAGAAAAGCTCATTCGTCACAAAACCCACTGATATTGACAACTACTTTAATGACTTATTCATTGGCAAGAAAAGCAAACTTAGGGATGACACGCCAGCAACAAACGCTGACACTACACTACCAAGTATATCGAACCATATTGTCACGACTTCTGCCGAAGACTCCATTTTACACTCCGTTTGACTCTCCTGCGCCTGACTTCCCTGCCACCTATTACACCTATGCCTGACACATGTTATGAAAGACAAGTGTAGTGATTTGAGTTGTTTGTAAAGTCATTGTGGAAGAGGTTTTAAAACAATTATTGTTGTCTATCAACAATGAAAAACCACCGGAGTCTGACAACCTGGATGGAAGATTACTGAGGATTAATAGTGGCCGATATTACCAGACCTTTGCCTTGTCTTCAATGTAAGCCGACTGGAAAGCATGTGCCCTCAGGCCTGAAGGGAAGATAAAGACACAATGCTACCTGAGAATAGTAAAGCTCCTTTTACTGGCTCAAATAGCTGACCAATCAGTCTGTTACAAACCCAGAGTAAACTTCTGGGAAAAAAAGTTGTGTTTTGACCTGAAACAATGTTATTTTACAGTAAACAAATTGACAACAGACTTTCAGGACTTTCAACCAGCACTTAACACAAATTACTGATGATTAAATGATCTGTCTTGTTAGACTTCAGTGCAGCTTTTGAAATAGCTCAAATAAAAGTAAAATTGTATTTGTCACATGATCCGAATACAACAGGTGTAGACCTTAATGTGAAATGCTCACTTACAAACCTCAAACCAACAAATAATTAAAGATCAGCAATAAAATAACAATAGCGAGGCTCTATACAGATATATATACAGGATCTGTAGTATATATATATACATATACATATATATATATACAGGGGGTACCGGCACAGAGTCAATCTGCGGGTTAGTTGAGGTAATATTTTAGATAGAGTTATTTTTAATAGCCTGTTCAACCTCTCTTTCGTATCATCTGAGATCCCCAAAGATTGGAAAGCTGCCGCGGTCATCCCCCTCTTCAAAGTGGGAGACACTCTAGACCTAATCTGCTACAGACCTAAATCCATCCTACACTGCCTTTCTAAGGTCTTCGAAAGCCAAGTGAACAAACAGATCACCGACCATTTCGAATCCCACCGTACCTTCTCCGCTATGCAAAACTAAATGTATACTTCTGGCCCTTCTTTGGACACTGTGCTAACAAACCCCCAAATGAGCTTCAATGCCATACAACACTCCTTCCGTGTCCTCCAACTGCTCTTAAATGCGAGTAAAACTAAATGCATGGTCTTCAACCGATCTCTGCCTGCATCTGCCTGCACATCCAGCATCACTACTCTGGACGGCTCTGACTTAGAATATGTGGACAACTACAAATTTCTAGGTGTCTGGTTAGACTGTAAACTCTCCTTCCAGACCTACATCAAACATCTCCAATCCAAAATTAAATCTTGAATTAGCTTCCTATTTCACAACAAAGCATCCTTCACTCATACTGCAAAACATACCCTCGTACAACGGACCAATCCTCGACTTTGGCAATCCTCGACGATGTCATTTACAAAATAGCCTCTAACACTCTACACAACAAATTGAATGCAGTCTATCACAGTGCCATCTGTTTTGTCACCAAAGCCCCATATACTACCCACCATTGCGACCTATATGCTCTCGTTGGCTGGCCCTCGCTTCACACTCATCGCCAAACCCACTGGCTCCAGGTCATCTACGAGACCCTGCGAGGTAAAGCCCCACCTTATCTCAGCTCAGTGGTCACCATAGAGGCACCCACCATTAGCGAGAGAGAGAGAGAGAGAGAGAGAGAGGGAGAGAGAGAGAGAGAGAGAGAGAGAGAGATTTTCCATCTATATACATGATGAATACAATTATCTTTTCATGTTAAAACTCCATTTTTTTTCATTATTTAGAGAGTATTATATGGAATTGGTTTTCAGTTTCGACATTAAAAATAATCTATTTATCAGGCATATGTGTGTGTGTGTGTGTGTGTGTGTGTGTGTGTGTGTGTGTGTGTGTGTGTGTGTGTGTGTGTGTGTGTGTGTGTGTGTGTGTGTGTGTTCTGCACACACAGAAGCATAGAGTTATCTAGCTAACATACACAAACAGAAGCATGGAGTTATTTAGCTAGCATGCACACACAGAAGCATAGAGCTTTTTAGCTAACATGCACACACAGAAGCATAGAGCTTTTTAGCTAGCATGCACAAACAGAAGCATAGAGCTTTTTTAGCTAGCATGCACAAACAGAAGCATGGAGTTATTTAGCTAGCATGCACACAGAAGCATAGAGTTATTTAACTAGCATGTCCACACAGAAGCATAGAGCTATCTAGCTAAAATACACAAACAGAAGCATAGAGCTCTCTAGCTAACATATGCACACAGAAACATGGAGCTATTTAGCTAGCATGCACACACAGAAGCATAGAGCTATCTAGCTAACATATGCACACAGAAGCATAGAGCTTTCTAGCTAAAATACACAAACAGAAGCATAGAGCTATCTAGCTAGCATACACACACAGAAGCATAGGGATATTTAGCTAGCATGCACATATAAGAATAGAGTTATTTAGCTAGCATACACACACAGAAGCATAGAGTTATTTAGCTAGCATACACACACAGAAGCATAGGGATATTTAGCTAGCATGCACATATAAGAATAGAGTTATTTAGCTAGCATACACACACAGAAGCATAGTTATTTAGCTAGCATACACACACAGAAGCATAGAGTTATTTAGCTAGCATGCACACGGAAGCATAGAGTTATTTAGCTAGCATACGCACACAGGCAATATACTAGCATATAAACATACTGCTGCCAACTAGGGTTGGATGGTGGGAAACCGGTTACCGAGATTTACCACCAAAAACACCTCCCATTTCCCAGGATAAAACACTGCAAGAAACTGGTAAATTATAAATTAATTATTTATATGAACAGCATGATGTGAAATGGAACTGGTCAATTATGTGCTGTCTTCTCTAAGGCCTTCTCTCTGCCTTTTCTCTTAAAAAGGGCTTCCCATAGAAAACTAACAGAAAACAGATTGACCTAAACAAAAAGATTCCCTGGATCAAATCAAATCAAATCAAATGTATCTATATAGCCCTTCGTACATCAGCTGATATCTCAAAGTGCTGTACAGAAACCCAGCCTAAAACCCCAAACAGCAAGCAATGCAGGTGTAGAAGCACGGTGGCTAGGAAAAACTCCCTAGAAAGGCCAAAACCTAGGAAGAAACCTAGAGAGGAACGAGGCTATGTGGGGTGGCCAGTCCTCTTCTGGCTGTGCCGGGTTGAGATTATAACAGAACATGGCCAAGATTTTCAGATGTTCATAAATGACCAGCATGGTCAAATAATAATAATCACAGGCAGATCAGTTGAAAGTGGAGCAGCAGCACGGCCAGGTGGACTGGGGAGAGCAAGGAGTCATCATGTCAGGTAGTCCTGAGGCATGGTCCTAGAGCTCAGGTCCTCTGACAGAGAGAGAAAGAAAGGGAGAAAGAAAGATTTAGAGAGAGCATACTTAGATTCACACAGGACACCGGATAGGACAGAAGAAGTACTCCAGATATAACAAACTGACCGTAGCCCCCCGACACATAAACTACTGCAGCATAAATACTGGAGGCTGAGACAGGAGGGGTCTGGAGACACTGTGGCCCCATCCGATGACACCCCCGGACAGGGCCAAACAGGTAGGATATAACCCCACCCACTTTGCCAAAGCACAGCCCCCACACTACTAGAAGGATATCTTCAACCACCAACTTACCATCCAGAGACAAGGCCGAGTATAGCCCACAAAGATGTCCGCCACGGCACAACCAAAGAGGGGGCGCCAACCCAGACAGGAAGATCACATCAGTGACTCAACCCACTCAAGTGACGCACCCCTCCTAGGGATGGTATGAAAGAGCACCAGTAAGCCAGTGACTCAGCCCCTGTAATAGGGTTAGAGGCAGAGAATCCCAGTGGAAAGAGGGGAACCGGCCAGGCAGAGACAGCAAGGGCGGTTCGTTGCTCCAGAGCCTTTCCGTTCACCATCCCACTCCTGGGCCAGACTACACTCAATCGTATGACCCACTGAAGAGATGAGTCCAAGTTTGTGTCTCTGACATGGGTAGGCAGACCATACCATAAAAAATGGAGCTCTATAACAGAAAGCCCTGCCTCCAGCTGTTTGCTTAGAAATTCTAGGGGCAATTAGGAGGCCTGCGTCTTGTTACCGTAGCGTACGTGTAGGTATGTACGGCAGGACCAAATCAGAGAGATAGGTAGGAGCAAGCCCATGTAATGCTTTGTATGTTAGCAGTAAAACCTTGAAATCAGCCCTTGCCTTGACAGGAAGCCAGTGTAGGTAGGCTATGTTCTTCAAAAGAGAGATCAGGGTCCAGAGTAACGCAAAGGTCCTTCACAGTTTTATTTGAGACGACTGTACAACCATTAAGATGAATTGTCAGATTCAACAGAAGATCTCTTTGTTTCTTGGGACCTAGAACAAGCATCTCTGTTTTGTCCGAGTTTAAAAGTAAAAAGTTTGCAGCCATCCAGTTCCCTATGTCTGAAACACATGCTTCTAGCGTGGGCAAATTTGGGGCTTCACCATGTTTCATTGAAATGTACAGCTGTGTGTCATCCGCATAGCAGCTGTGTGTACAGCTGTGTGTCATCCGCATGTTTTCGAATGACATCTCCAAGAGGTAAAATATATAGTGAAACAATAGTGGTCCTAAAACAGAACCTTGAGGAACACCGAAATGTACAGTTGATTTGTCAGAGGACAAACCATTCACAGAGACAAATTGATATCTTTCCGACAGATAAGATCTAAACCAGGCCAGAACTTGTCCGTGTAGACCAATTTGGGTTTCCAATCTCTCCAAAAGAATGTGGTGATCGATGGTATCAAAAGCAGCACTAAGGTCTAGGAGCACGAGGACAGATGCAGATTCTCGGTCTGATGCTATTAAAAGGTCATTTAGCACCTTCACAAGTGCAGTCTCAGTGCTATGATGGGGTCTAAAACCAGACTGAAGCATTTCGTATACATTGTTTGTCTTCAGTGACTTGCTGCGCAACAACCTTTTCTAACATTTTTGAGAGGAATGGAAGATTCGATATAGGCCGATAGTTTTTTATATTTTCTGGGTCAAGGTTTGGCTTTTTCAAGAGAGGCTTTATTACTGCCATTTTTTGTGAGTTTGGTCCACATCCTGTGGATAGAGAGCCGTTTATTATGTTCAACATAGGAGGGCCAAGCACAGGAAGCAGCTCTTTCAGTAGTTTAGTTGGAATAGGGTCCAGTATGCAGCTTGAAGGTTTAGAGGCCATGATTATTTTCATCAACGTGTCAAGAGATATAGTACTAAAACACTTGAGTGTCTCTCTTGATCCTAGGTCCTGGCAGAGTTGTGCAGACTCAGGACAACTGAGCTTTGAAGGAATACGCAGATTTAAAGAGGAGTCTGTAATTTGCTTTCTAATAATCATGATATTTTCCTCAAAGAAGTTCATGAATTTATTACTGCTGAAGTGAAAGCCATCCTCTCTTGGGGAATGCTGCTTTTTAGTTAGTTTTGCGACAGTATCAAAAAGGAATTTCGGATTGTTCTCATTTCCTCAATTAAGTTGGAAAACTAGGGTGATTGAGCAGCAGTAAGGGCTCTTCGATACTGCACGGTACTGTCTTTCCAAGCTAGAGGTCCTGGGTGTCAGGAAGCTTGGCCCCAGTGATGTACTGGACCGTACCCTCTGTAGTGTCTTACTGTCAGTTGCCGATCAGTTAACATACCAGGCGATGATGCAACCGGTCAGGATGCTCTCGATGGTGCAGCTGTAGAACCTTTTGAGGATCTGAGGACCCATGACACATCTTTTCAGTCTCCTGAGGGGGAATAGGTTTTGTAGTGACCTCTTCACGACTGTCTTGGTGTGTTTGGACCGTGATAGTTCGTTGGCGAAGTGGGCAACAAGGAACTTGAAACTCTCCACCCGCTCTCACATTGAGGGAGAGGTTCTGGCCCAAGAAGTAGGGTTGATTGTTCTGACCGATAGCAGCACTCAAGCTAACTGGCTAATGTTGGCTAGCTTGCTAGCTATTTCAAGACACAAATGAGAGAACAGCCAAAGTCTGACCATTTTCCTCCTCCTCCTTGCATTTACATTTACATTTAAGTCATTTAGCAGACGCTCTTATCCAGAGCGACTTACAAATTGGTGAATTCACCTTCTGACATCCAGTGGAACAGCCACTTTACAATAGTGCATCTAAATCATTAAGGGGGGTGAGAAGGATTACTTATCCTATCCTAGGTATTCCTTGAAGAGGTGGGGTTTCAGGTGTCTCCGGAAGGTGGTGATTGACTCCGCTGTCCTGGCGTCGTGAGGGAGTTTGTTCCACCATTGGGGGGCCAGAGCAGCGAACAGTTTTGACTGGGCTGAGCGGGAACTGTACTTCCTCAATGGTAGGGAGGCGAGCAGGCCAGAGGTGGATGAACGCAGTGCCCTTGCTTGGGTGTAGGGCCTGATCAGAGCCTGGAGGTACTGCGGTGCCGTTCCCCTCACAGCTCCGTAGGCAAGCACCATGGTCTTGTAGCGGATGCGAGCTTCAACTGGAAGCCAGTGGAGAGAGCGGAGGAGCGGGGTGACGTGAGAGAACTTGGGAAGGTTGAACACCAGACGGGCTGCGGCGTTCTGGATGAGTTGTAGGGGTTTAATGGCACAGGCAGGGAGCCCAGCCAACAGCGAGTTGCAGTAATCCAGACGGGAGATGACAAGTGCCTGGATTAGGACCTGCGCCGCTTCCTGTGTGAGGCAGGGTCGTACTCTGCGGATGTTGTAGAGCATGAACCTACAGGAACGGGCCACCGCCATGATGTTGGTTGAGAACGACAGGGTGTTGTCCAGGATCACGCCAAGGTTCTTAGCGCTGCAGAGCTGGTTAGGCTGTTTTCATGTTATCCAGAGTGTTGGGCAACGTTGCTGCTGGCAACAATTTAATTACTTTTTTTGTCAACGTTTATTGTTGGTAAATTTGTCAGTTATTTTTGCGCTCTGGCACACTCAGATCTCGCGGCATGTCCAACCCACTCATTATCTCAGCCAATCATGTCCAGCACACTCATTATCTCAGCCAATCATGTCCAGCACACTCATTATCTCAGCCAATCATGTCCAGCACACTCATTATCTCAGCCAATCATTCTCTCTCTCTCTCTCTCTCTGTCTCTCTCTCTCTCTCTCTCTCTCTCTCTCTCTCTCTCTCTCTCTCTCTCTGTCTCTCTCTCTCTCTGTCTCTCTCTCTGTCTCTCTCTCTCTCTGTCTCTCTCTCTCTCTCTCTCTGTCTCTCTCTCTCTCTCTCTCTCTCTCTGTCTCTCTCTCTCTCTCTCTCTCTCTCTCTCTCTCTCTGTCTCTCTCTCTCTCTCTCTCTCTCTCTCCCTCTCTCTCCCTCTCTCTCTGTCAATTCAATTCAATTCAAGGGGCTTTATTGGCATGGGAAACATGTGTTAACATTGCCAAAGCAAGTAAGGTATATAATATATAAAGTGAAATAAACAATAAAAATTAACAGTAGACATCACACATACAGAAGTTTCAAAACAATAAAGACATTACAAATGTCATATTATATATATATATACAGTGTTTTTACAATGTGCAAATGGTAAAGGACACAAGATAAAATAAATAAGCATCGATATGTGTTGTATTTACAATGGTGCGTGTTCTTCACTGGTTGCCCTTTTCTCGTGGCAACAGGTCACAAATCTTGCTGCTCTGATGGCACACTGTGGAATTTCACCCAGTAGATATGGGAGTTTTTCAAAATTGGATTTGTTTTCGAATTCTTTGTGGATCTGTGTAATCTGAGGGAAATATGTCTCTCTAATATGGTCATACATTGGGCAGGAGGTTAGGAAGTGCAGCTCAGTTTCCACCTCATTTTGTGGGCAGTGAGCACATAGCCTGTCTTCTCTTGAGAGCCATGTCTGCCTCTCTGTCTCTGTCTCTCTCTCTCTCTGTCTCTCTCTCTGTCTCTCTCTCTCTGTCTCTCTCTCTCTCTCTCTCTCTCTCTCTCTCTCTCCCTCTCTCTCTCTCTCGCTCTCTCTCTCTCTCTCTCAAGGGGCTTTATTGGCATGGGAAACATGTGTTAACATTGCCAAAGCAAGTAAGGTAAACAATAAAAATTAACAGTAGACATCACACATATAGAAGTTTCAAAACAATAAAGACATTACAAATGTCATATTACCTGACAGTGGTCAGGTATTCTGCCGCTTCTCTCTCTCCCTCCTCTCCTCTCCTCTCCCCCTCTCCCTCCCTCCTCCCCTCTCCTCTCCTCCTCTCCCCCTCTCCCTCCCTCCTCCTCTCTCCTCTCCTCCTCTCCCCCCTCTCCCTCCCTCCATCCCTCCTCCCCTCTCCTCTCCTCCTCTCCCCCCTCTCCCTCCCTCCTCCCCTCTCCTCTCCTCCTCTCCCCCCTCTCCCTCCCTCCTCCCCTCTCCTCTTCTCTCCTCTCCTCTCCTCCCCTCTCCTCCTCTCCCCCTCTCGCTCCCTCCTCCCCTCTCCTCTCCTCTCCTCTCCTCTCCTCCTCTCCTCTCCTCCTCTTCTCCCTCCTCTCCCCCTCTCCTCCTCTCCCCCCTCTCGCCTCCTCATCCTCTCCCTCTCCTCTTCTCCCCCTCTCCCTCCCTCCCATCTCCCTCCCCTCCTCCCCTCTCCTCTCCTCTCCTCCTCTCCTCCTCCCTCTCCTCTCCCTCCTCCCCTCCTCCTCCCTCTCCCCCTCTCCCTCCCTCCTCTCCTCTCCTCTCCTCCCCTCTCCTCCTCTCCCGCATCTCCTCCTCTCCCCCTCTCCTCCTATCCCCTCCTCCCTCTCCTCTTCTCTCTCCTCTTCCCCCTCTCCTCTCTTCTCTTCTCCTCTCCTCTCCTCTCCTCTCCCTCCTCTCCTCCTCTCCTCCCTCTCCTCTCCTCTCCTCCCCTCTCCTCCTCTCCCCCTCTCCCTCCCTCCTCTCCTCTCCTCCCCTCTCCTCCTCTCCCGCATCTCCTCCCTCTCCCCCTCTCCTCCTATCCCCTCCTCCCCCTCTCCTCTTCTCTCTCCTTTCCCCCTCTCCTCTCTTCTCTTCTCCTCTCCTCTCCTCTCCTCTCCTCTCCCCTCCCTCTCCTCCTCTCCACCTCTCCCTCCCTCCTCCTCCCTCCTCTCCTCTCCTCCCCTTTCCTCTCCTCTCCTCCTCTCCTCCCCTCTCCTCTCCTTTCCCCCCTCACTGTCCTCCCCATTTCTTCTCCCCCACTTCCCTGTCTCCTCTTTGATAGTCAGGGTGTGTGATACATAGCTTTACACTCTATGACTGATATTAATATTTCACAACTCCCCTCTCCTCTCCTCTCCTCTCCCTCCTCTCCTCTCCTCTCCTCTCCTCCTCTCCACCTCTCCCTCCCTCCTCCTCCCTCCTCTCCTCTCCTCGCCTTTCCTCTCCTCTCCTCCTCCCCTCCCCTCTCCTCTCCTCTCCTCCCTCCCTCCCTCCCTTCTCCTCTCCCTCCCTCCCCTCCTTCTCTCCTCCCCTCTCCTCCCCCTCTCCTCTCCCCCTCTCCCCCTCTCCTCCTCTCCTCCCTCTCCCTCTCCTCTCCTCCCTCTCCTCCTCTCCTCCCTTCTCCTCTCCTCTCCTCCCCTCCTTCTCTCCTCCTCCCCTCTCCTCTCCTCTCCTCTCCTCCTCTCCCCCCTCTCCTCCTCTCGCCCCTCTCCCTCCTCTCCTCTCCTCCCCTTTCCTCTCCTCTCCTCCTCTCCTCCCCTCTCCTCTCCTTTCCCCCCTCACTGTCCTCCCCATTTCTTCTCCCCCACTTCCCTGTCTCCTCTTTGATAGTCAGGGTGTGTGATACATAGCTTTACACTCTATGATGACTGATATTAATATTTCACAACTCCCCTCTCCTCTCCTCTCCTCCTCTTCCTCCTCTCCTCTCCTCTCCTCTCCTCCTCTCCTCCCCTCTCCTCCTCTCCCCCTCTCCCTCCCTCCTCTCCTCTCCTCCCCTCTCCTCCTCTCCCGCATCTCCTCCTCTCCCCCCTCTCCTCCTATCCTCTCCTCTCCTCTCCCCATTCTCCCTCCCTCCTCCCCTCTCCTCTTCTCTCTCCTTTCCCCCTCTCCTCTCTTCTCTTCTCCTCTCCTCTCCTCTCCCCTCCTCTCCTCCTCTCCACCTCTCCCTCCCTCCTCCT
>NC_088225.1:34346899-34359399 GCF_036934945.1 Oncorhynchus masou masou
CATGATGCTCTAGAAGGATATAGTCCCTGGTCTGAATACAGGGTTCATGTTGCTATAGAAGGATATAGTCCCTGGTCTGAATACAGGGTTCATGTTGCTCTAGAAGGATATAGTCCCTGGTCTGAATACAGGGTTCATGTTGCTCTAGAAGGATATAGTCCCTGAATACAGGGTTCATGTTGCTCTAGAAGGATATAGTCCCTGAATACAGGGTTCATGATGCTCTAGACGGATATAGTCCCGGTCTGAATACAGGGTTCATGTTGCTCTAGAAGGATATAGTCCCTGAATACAGGGTTCATGATGCTCTATAAGGATATAGTCCCTGGTCTGAATACAGGGTTCATGATGCTCTATAAGGATATAGTCCCTGGTCTGAATACAGGGTTCATGATGCTCTATAAGGATATAGTCCCTGGTCTGAATACAGGGTTCATGATGCTCTATAAGGATATAGTCCCTGGTCTTAATACAGGGTTCATGTTGCTCTATAAGGATATAGTCCCTGAATACAGGGTTCATGTTGCTCTAGAAGGATATAGTCCCTGGTCTGAATACAGGGTTCATGATGCTCTAGAAGGATATAGTCCCTGGTCTGAATACAGGGTTCATGTTGCTCTAGAAGGATATAGTCCCTGAATACAGGGTTCATGTTGCTCTAGAAGGATATAGTCCCTGGTCTTAATACAGGGTTCATGTTGCTCTATAAGGATATAGTCCCTGAATACAGGGTTCATGTTGCTCTAGAAGGATATAGTCCCTGGTCTGAATACAGGGTTCATGTTGCTCTAGAAGGATATAGTCCCTGAATACAGGGTTCATGTTGCTCTAGAAGGATATAGTCCCTGGTCTGAATACAGGGTTCATGATGCTCTAGAAGGATATAGTCCCTGGTCTGAATACAGGGTTCATGATGCTCTAGAAGGATATAGTCCCTGGTCTGAATACAGGGTTAATGATGCTCTAGAAGAATATAGTCCCTGGTCTGAATACAGGGTTCATGTTGCTCTAGAAGGATATAGTCCCTGGTCTGAATACAGGGTTCATGTTGCTCTAGAAGGATATAGTCCCTGAAAACAGGGTTCATGATGCTCTAGAAGGATATAGTCCCTGGTCTGAATGCAGGGTTCATGTTGCTCTAGAAGGATATAGTCCCTGGTCTGAATGCAGGGTTCATGTTGCTCTAGTTGGATATAGTCCCTGAATACAGGGTTCATGTTGCTCTAGAAGGATATAGTCCCTGAATACAGGGTTCATGTTGCTCTAGAAGGATATAGTCCCTGGTCTGAATACAGGGTTCATGTTGCTCTAGTTGGATATAGTCCCTGAATACAGGGTTCATGTTGCTCTAGAAGGATATAGTCCCTGGTCTGAATACAGGGTTCATGATGCTCTAGAAGGATATAGTCCCTGAATACAGGGTTCATGATGCTCTAGAAGGATATAGTCCCTGGTCTGAATACAGGGTTCATGATGCTCTAGAAGGATATAGTCCCTGAATACAGGGTTCATGATGCTCTAGAAGGATATAGTCCCTGGTCTGAATACAGGGTTCATGTTGCTCTAGAAGGATATAGTCCCTGTGCTGAATACAGGGTTCATGTTGCTCTAGAAGGATATAGTCCCTGAATACAGGGTTCATGATGCTCTAGAAGGATATAGTCCCTGGTCTGAATACAGGGTTCATGATGCTCTAGAAGGATATAGTCCCTGGTCTGAATACAGGGTTCATGATGCTCTAGAAGGATATAGTCCCTGAATACAGGGTTCATGATGCTCTAGAAGGATATAGTCCCTGAATACAGGGTTCATGATGCTCTAGAAGGATATAGTCCCTGGTCTGAATACAGGGTTCATGTTAATCTAGAAGGATATAGTCCCTGAATACAGGGTTCATGTTGCTCTAGAAGGATATAGTCCCTGTACTGAATACAGGGTTCATGTTGCTCTAGAAGGATATAGTCCCTGAATACAGGGTTCATGTTGCTCTAGAAGGATATAGTCCCTGAATACAGGGTTCATGTTGCTCTAGAAAGATATAGTCCCTGAATACAGGGTTCATGTTGCTCTAGAAGGATATAGTCCCTGGTCTGAATACAGGGTTCATGTTGCTCTAGAAGGATACAGTCCCTGGTCTGAATACAGGGTTCATGTTGCTCTAGAAGGATATAGTCCCTGGTCTGAATACAGGGTTCATGATGCTCTAGTAGGATACAGTCCCTGGTCTGAATACAGGGTTCATGATGCTCTAGAAGGATATAGTCCCTGAATACAGGGTTCATGATGCTCTAGAAGGATATAGTCCCTGAATACAGGGTTCATGATGCTCTAGAAGGATATAGTCCCTGAATACAGGGTTAATGTTGCTCTAGAAGGATATAGTCCCTGGTCTGAATACAGGGTTCATGTTGCTCTAGAAGGATATAGTCCCTGGTCTGAATACAGGGTTCATGATGCTCTAGAAGGATATAGTCCCTGAATACAGGGTTCATGTTGCTCTAGAAGGATATAGTCCCTGGTCTGAATACAGGGTTCATGTTGCTCTAGAAGGATATAGTCCCTGAATACAGGGTTCATGATGCTCTAGAAGGATATAGTCCCTGAATACAGGGTTCATGATGCTCTAGAAGGATATAGTCCCTGGGCTGAATACAGGGTTCATGTTGCTCTAGAAGGATATAGTCCCTGGTCTGAATACAGGGTTCATGGTGCTCTAGAAGGATATAGTCCCTGAATACAGGGTTCATGTTGCTCTAGAAGGATATAGTCCCTGAATACAGGGTTCATGATGCTCTAGAAGGATATAGTCCCTGGTCTGAATACAGGGTTCATGATGCTCTAGAAGGATATAGTCCCTGAATACAGGGTTCATGTCGCTCTAGAAGGATAAAGTCCCTGTGCTGAATACAGGGTTCATGATGCTCTAGAAGGATATAGTCCCTGAAAACAGGGTTCATGATGCTCTAGAAGGATATAGTCCCTGAATACAGGGTTCATGATGCTCTAGAAGGATATAGTCCCTGGGCTGAATACAGGGTTCATGTTGCTCTAGAAGGATATAGTCCCTGGTCTGAATACAGGGTTCATGTTGCTCTAGAAGGATATAGTCCCTGAATACAGGGTTCATGATGCTCTAGAAGGATATAGTCCCTGAATACAGGGTTCATGATGCTCTAGAAGGATATAGTCCCTGGGCTGAATACAGGGTTCATGTTGCTCTAGAAGGATATAGTCCCTGGTCTGAATACAGGGTTCATGTTGCTCTAGAAGGATATAGTCCCCTGAATACAGGGTTCATGTTGCTCAGAAGGATATAGTCTGGGCTGATTACAGGGTTCATGTTGCTCTAGAAGGATATAGTCCCTGGTCTGAATACAGGGTTCATGTTGCTCTAGAAGGATATAGTCCCTGGGCTGAATACAGGGTTCATGTTGCTCTAGAAGGATATAGTCCCTGGGCTGAATACAGGGTTCATGTTGCTCTAGAAGGATATAGTCCCTGGTCTGAATACAGGGTTCATGTTGCTCTAGAAGGATATAGTCCCTGGGCTGAATACAGGGTTCATGTCCCTGTTCTCTAGAAGGATATAGTCCCTGGTCTGAATACAGGGTTCATGTTGCTCTAGAAGGATATAGTCCCTGGTCTGAATACAGGGTTCATGATGCTCTAGAAGGATATAGTCCCTGAATACAGGGGTCTGAATACAGGGTTCATGATGCTCTAGAAGGATATAGTCCCTGGGCTGAATACAGGGTTCATGATGCTCTAGAAGGATATAGTCCCTGGTCTGAATACAGGGTTCATGATGCTCTAGAAGGATATAGTCCCTGAATACAGGGTTCATGTTGCTCTAGAAGGATATAGTCCCTGAATGGTTCTGAATACAGGGTTCATGATGCTCTAGAAGGATATAGTCCCTGAATACAGGGTTCATGATGCTCTAGAAGGAGTCGCTGGGCTGATAGGGTTCATGTTGCCTAGAAGGATATAGTCTGAATACAGGGTTCATGTTGCTCTAGAAGGATATAGTCCCTGAATAAAGGGTTCATGATGCTCTGAATACAGGGTTCATGTTGCTCTAGAAGGATATAGTCCCTGGTCTGAATACAGGGTTCATGTTGCTCTAGAAGGATATAGTCCCTGGTCTGAATACAGGGTTCATGATGCTCTAGAAGGATATAGTCCCTGGTCTGAATACAGGGTTCATGATGCTCTAGAAGGATCCCTGGATACAGGGTTCATGTTGCTCTAGAAGGATATAGTCTGAATACAGGGTTCATGATGCTCTAGATTAAGGATATAGTCCCTGGTCTGAATACAGGGTTCATCTAGAAGGATATAGTCCCTGGGAATACAGGGTTCATGGAGAAGGATATATACAGGGTTCATGTTGCTCTAGGGATATAGTTACAGGGTTCATGTTGAGAAGGATATAGTCTACAGGGATGATGAGAAGGATATAGAAGGATCTGAATACAGGGTTCATGTTGCTCTGATATAGTCCCTGGAGGGATCTGATGGAGGGGATCTGATGGAGGGATCTGATGGAGGGGATCTGATGGAGGGATCTGATGGAGGGATCTGATGGAGGGGATCTGATGGAGGGATCTGATGGAGGGATCTGGAGGGGATCTGATGGAGGGATCTGATGGAGGGATCTGATGGAGGGATCTGATGGAGGGATCTGATGGAGGGATCTGATGGAGGGATCTGATGGAGGGATCTGATGGAGGGATCTGATGGAGGGATCTGATGGGGATCTGATGGAGGGGATCTGATGGAGGGATCTGATGGAGGGATCTGATGATCTGATGGAGGATCTGATGGAGGGATCTGATGGAGGATCTGATGGAGGGATCTGATGGAGGATCTGATGGGGATCTGATGGAGGGATCTGATGGAGGGATCTGATGGAGGGATCTGATGGAGGGATCTGATGGAGGGATCTGATGGAGGGATCTGATGGAGGGGATCTGATGGAGGGATTGATGGAGGGATCTGATGGAGGGGATCTGATGGAGGGATCTGATGGAGTGATGGAGGGATCTGATGGAGGGATCTGATGCTCTGAGGATCTGATGGAGGGATCTGATGGAGGGATTGATGGAGGGATCTGATGGAGGGATCTGATGGAGGGATCTGATGGAGGATCTGATGGAGGATCTGATGGAGGGGATCTGATGGAGGGGATCTGATGGAGGGATCTGATGGAGGGATCTGATGGAGGGGATCTGAGGGATCTGATGGATGGAGGGATCTGATGGAGGGATCTGATGGAGGGATTGATGAGGGATCTGATGGAGGATCTGATGGAGGGGATCTGATGGAGGGATCTGATGGAGGGATCTGATGGAGGGATCTGATGGAGGGGATCTGATGGAGGGAGGGATCTGATGGAGGGATCTGATGGAGGGATCTGATGGAGGGATCTGATGGAGGGATCTGATGGAGGGATCTGATGGAGGGATCTGATGGAGGGGATCTGATGGAGGGATCTGATGATCTGATGGAGGGATCTGATGGAGGGGATCTGATGGAGGGATCTGATGGAGGGGATCTGATGGAGGGATCTGATGGAGGGGATCTGATGGAGGGGATCTGATGGAGGGATCTGATGGAGGGGATCTGATGGAGGGATCTGATGGAGGGATCTGATGGAGGGGATCTGATGGAGGGATCTGATGGAGGGATCTGATGGAGGGATCTGATGGAGGGATCTGATGGAGGGATCTGATGGAGGGATCTGATGGAGGGATCTGATGGAGGGATCTGATGGGAGGGATCTGATGGAGGGATCTGATGGAGGGATCTGATGGAGGGGATCTGATGGAGGGATCTGATGAGTCCCTGATCTGATGGGGATCTGATGGAGGGATCTGATGGAGGGATGGAGGGATGGAGGGATCTGATGGAGGGATCTGATGGAGGGATCTGATGGAGGGATCTGATGGAGGGATCTGATGGAGGGATCTGATGGAGGATCTGATGGAGGGATGGAGGATCTGATGGAGGATCTGATGGAGGGGATCTGATGGAGGGATCTGATGGAGGGGATCTGATGGAGGGATCTGATGGAGGGATCTGATGGATCTGATGGAGGATCTGATGGAGGGATCTGATGGAGGGGATCTGATGGAGGGATCTGATGGAGGGATCTGATGGAGGGATCTGATGGAGGGATCAGATGGAGGGATCTGATGGAGGGATCTGATGGAGGGATCTGATGGAGGGATCTGATGGAGGGGATCTGATGGAGGGATCTGATGGAGGGGATCTGATGGGGATCTGATGGAGGGGATCTGATGGAGGGATCTGATGGAGGGATCTGATGGAGGGATCTGATGGAGGGATCTGATGGATGGGGATCTGATGGAGGGGATCTGATGGAGGGATCTGATGGAGAGGATCTGATGGAGGGATCTGATGGAGGGATCTGATGGAGGGATCTGATGGAGGGATCTGATGGAGGGGATCTGATGGAGGGATCTGATGGAGGGATCTGGAGGGATCTGGAGGGATCTGATGGAGGGATCTGATGGAGGGATCTGATGGAGGGATCTGATGGAGGGATTTGATGGAGGGATCTGATGGAGAGGATCTGATGGAGGGATCTGATGGAGGGATCTGATGGAGGGATCTGATGGAGGGGATCTGATGGAGGGATCTGATGGAGGGATCTGATGGAGGGATCTGATGGAGGGATCTGATGGAGGGGATCTGAAGGAGGGATCTGATGGAGGGATCTGATGGAGGGATCTGATGGAGGGATCTGATGGAGGGGTTCTGATGGAGGGGATCATAGATGGATTTAATTTTGGATAAACTGTAAAAAAGTATTTGAAATTGTTAAATTTAAATGTATTTTAATAAATACATTTTAATTCAGTGTATATTACATCTTTACCTCTTTACTTAGTCAGCAGTTTGTTGTGTTGCAGCCTGAACATCAAAATGGATTAAATAATTTAAACACAATTGCCTCATAAATGACAAAGATCACCCCATAAATCATCCATAAATGACAAAGATCACCCCATAAATGACAAAGATCACCCCATAAATGACAAAGATTACCCCATAAATGACAATGATCACCCCACAAATGACAAAGATCACCCCATAAATGACAAAGATCACCCCATAAATGACAAAGATCACCCCATAATGACAAAGATCACCCCATCACCAAAGATCACCCCATAAATAAATGATCAAAGATCACCCCATAAATGACAAAGATCACCCCATAAATCACCCCATAAATGACAAAGATCACCCCATAAATGACATAAAGATCACCCCATAAATGACAAAGATCACCCCATAAATGACAAAGATCACCCCATAAATGACAAAGATCACCCCATAATGACAAAGATCACCCCATAAATGACAAAGATCACCCCATAAATGACAAAGATCACCCCATAATGACAAAGATCACCCCATAAATGACAAAGATCACCCCATAAATGACAAAGATCACCCCATAATGACAAAGATCACCCCATAATGACAAAGATCACCCCATAATGACAAAGATCACCCCATAAATGACAAAGATCACCCCATAATGACAAAGATCACCCCATAAATGTATTTGTATTTATTTCACTTTTATTTAACCAGGTAGACAAGTTGAGAACAAGTTCTCATTTACAATTGCTATCTGGCCAGGATAAAGCAAAGCAGTGCGACACAAACAACACAGAGTGACACATGGAGCAAAACAAACATACAGTCAATAATACAGTATAAACAAGTCTTTATACGATGTGAGCAAATGAGGTGAGATAAGGGAGGTAAAGGTTTTACTTGTATTTAAGAGCAATTGGAGGCCACGGAAGGAGAGTTGTATGGCATTGAAGCTTGCCTGGAGGGTTGTTAACACAGTGTCCAAAGAAGGGCCAGAAGTATACAGAATGGTGTCGTCTGCGTAGAGGTGGATCAGAGAATCACCAGCAGCAAGAGCGACATCATTGATGTATATAGAGAAGAGAGTTGGCCCAAGAATTGAACCCTGTGGCACCCCCATAGAGACTGCCAGAGGTCTGGACAGCAGACCCTCCGATTTGACACACTGAACTCTATCAGAGAAGTAGTTGGTGAACCAGGCGAGGCAATGATTTGAGAAACCAAGGCTGTCGAGTCTGCCGATGAGGATGCAGTGATTGACAGAGTGAAAGCCTTGGCCAGGTCGATGAATATGGCTGCATAGTACTGTCTTTTATCGATGGCGGTTAAGATATCGTTTAGGACTTTGAGCGTGGCTGAGGTGCACCCATGACCAGCTCGGAAACCAGATTGCATAGCCGAGAATGTACGGTGAGATTCGACATGGTCGGTAATCTGTTTGTTGACTTGGCTTTCGAAGACCTTAGAAAGGCATGGTAGGATAGATATAGGTCTGTAACAGTTTGGGTCCAGAGTGTCCCCCCCTTTGAAGAGGGGGATGACCGCAGCTGCTTTCCAATCTTTGGGAATCTCAGACGACACGAAAGAGAGGTTGAACAGGCTAGTAATACGGGTGGCAACAATTTCGGCAGACAATTTTAGAAAGAAAGGGTCCAGATTGTCGAGCCCGGCTGATTTGTAGCTCTTTCAGAACATCAGCTGAACGGATTTGGGAGAAGGAGAAATGGGGAAGGCTTGGGAGAGTTGCTGTGGGGGGTGCAGTGCTGTTGACCGGGTTAGGGGTAGCCAGGTGGAAAGCATGGCCAGCCATAGAAAAATGCTTATTGAAATTCTCAATTATGGTGGATTTATCAGTGGTGACAGTGTTTCCTATCTTCAGAGCAGTGGGCAGCTGGGAGGAGGTGTTCTTATTCTCCATGGACTTTACAGTGTCCCAGAACTTTTTGGAGTTAGTGTTGCAGGAAGCAAATTTCTGCTTGAAAAAGCTAGCCTTGGCTCTTCTAACTGCCTGTGCATAATGGTTTCTAGCTTCCCTGAACAGCTGCATATCACCGGGGCTTACAAAGATCACCCCATAAATGACAAAGTGATAAGACGTTTTAAGAAATGTATTCAACATCAAATACAGAAATATCTCATTTACATAAGTATTTATACCCCTTAGTCAAAACTTTGTAGAACCACCTTTGGCAGTGATTAGAATCTGTCTTTCTGTAAGTCTCTCAGAGCTTTCTTTCTGGGTAAGTCTCCAAGAGCTGTGAGTCTTTCTGGTTAAGTCTCTAAGAACTGTGAGTGTTTCTGGGTAAGTCTCTAAGAGCTGTGAGTCTTTCTGGGTAAGTCTCTAAGAGCTGTGAGTCTTTCTGGGTAAGTCTCTAAGAGTGCTGTGAGTCTTTCTGGGTAAGTCTCTAAGAGCTGTGAGTCCTTCTTAAGTCTCTAAGAGCTGTGAGTGTTTCTGGGTAAGTCTCTAAGAGTGATTACAGCTGTCAGTCTTTCTGGGTAAGTCTCTAAGAGTGATTACAGCTGTGAGTCTTTCTGGGTAAGTCTCTAGAGATTACAGCTGTGAGTCTTTCTGGGTGAAGTCTCTAAGAGCTGTGAGTCAGAGCGATTACAGCTGTCAGTGTTTCTGGGATAAGATTCTAAGAGTGATTACAGCTGTCAGTGAAAAGTTTGTGTCTCAGAAATTCTTCAGTGTTTTGTGGTAAGTCTCTCAGTTTACAGCTGTCAGTCATTTCTGGGTAAGTCTCTAAGAGTGATTACAGCTGTCAGTGTTTGTCAGTCTCTAAGAGTGATTACAGCTGTCAGTGTTTCTGGGTAAGTCTCTAAGAGTGATTACAGCTGTGAGTCTTTCTGGGTATAGACATGAAAATTAAGTGTCTCTGGGTACAGTCTCTGTTAGAGTGATTACAGCTGTCAGTGTTTCAGCATAAGTCTCTAAGAGTGATTACAGCTGTGAGTCTTTCTGGGAAAATCTCTCATTGTGTTGTTGTGACAGCCATGAAGAGCACATGTTTCCAGCCCACTGAAGGCGGCAAAAATCAGCGAACTGGTGAGACCGATCAAAGTGGATGGATTACGCAAAAGATTCCCTGAGACGGTGTATGAAAAGTTTGTGTAGAAATTTTCAGTTGTGCTCAAAACTCCTCAGTTTCATCATCTTCATCATCATCAGCTGTCCTGGTGTCATAGATCCCCAGTGCAGGCGAAGAAGCTGGGTTGTGGATGTGCTGTGCTGCCGTGGTTACAGACTGGTAATCACACGGTTGGACCTACAGCCAAATTCTCTAAAACATTGTTATGGTATAGACATGAAAATTAAATTCTCTGACAACAGCTCTGTTAGACATTAATGCAGTCAGCATGACAACTGCAGCACTCCCTCAAAACCTTGAGAAAATCTGTGGCATTGTGTTGTTGTGACAAAACGGGACCTTTTATTATAACCATAACCAGCACAAGGTGCACCTGTGTAATGATCATGCTGTTTTTCAAAAATCAGCTTCTCGATATGCATCATAACGATCAAAGTGGATGGATTATCTTGGCAAAGGAGAAATGCTCAGAGACAGGGATGAAAACACATTTGAGAGAGAAACAAGCTTTTTGTGCGTATGGAACATTTCTGGGATCTTTTCATTCATCCCTCCCCCATCTACCCCCACAGTGTTGTGTCCCTGAGGAGATACAGTCAATGACTAGAACGCACTACAGTGTTGGCTCTCTCGTAATCATCATCATAACAGAGACAGGGTGACATCATTAGTCCAGCCCCCCCCTCTAGATATACATCATAACAGAGACAGGGTGACATCATTAGTCCAGTCCCCCCCCTCTAGATATACATCATAACAGAGACAGGGTGACATCATTAGTCCAGCCCCCCTCTAGATATACATCATAACAGAGACAGGGTGACATCATTAGTCCAGTCCCCCCCCCTCTAGATATACATCATAACAGAGACAGGGTGACATCATTAGTCAGCCCCCCCCTCTAGATATACATCATAACAGAGACAGGGTGACATCATTAGTCCAGCCCCCCCTCTAGATATACATCATAACAGAGACAGGGTGACATCATTAGTCCAGCCCCCCCTCTAGATATACATCATAACAGAGACAGGGTGACATCATTAGTCCAGTCCCCCCTCTAGATATACATCATAACAGAGACAGGGTGACATCATTAGTCCAGCCCCCCTCTAGATATACATCATAACAGAGACAGGGTGACATCATTAGTCCAGCCCCCCCCTCTAGATATACATCATAACAGAGACAGGGTGACATCATTAGTCCAGCCCCCCCTCTAGATATACATCATAACAGAGACACATCATTAGTCCAGCCCCCCCCCCTCTAGATATACATCATAACAGAGACAGGGTGACATCATTAGTCCCCCCCCTCTAGATATACATCATAACAGAGACAGGGTGACATCATTAGTCCAGCCCCCCCCCTCTAGATATACATCATAACAGAGACAGGGTGACATCATTAGTCCAGCCCCCCTCTAGATATACATCATAACAGAGACAGGGTGACATCATTAGTCCAGCCCCCCTCTAGATATACATCATAACAGAGACAGGGTGACATCATTAGTCCAGCCCCCCCCCCTCTAGATATACATCATAACAGAGACAGGGTGACATCATTAGTCCAGCCCCCCCCCCTAGATATACATCATAACAGAGACAGGGTGACATCATTAGTCCAGCCCCCCCCTCTAGATATACATCATAACAGAGACAGGGTGACATCATTAGTCCAGTCCCCCCCCCCTCTAGATATACATCATAACAGAGACAGGGTGACATCATTAGTCCAGCCCCCCCCCCCCTCTAGATATACATCATAACAGAGACAGGGTGACATCATTAGTCCAGCCCCCCTCTAGATATACATCATAACAGAGACAGGGTGACATCATTAGTCCAGCCCCCCCCTCTAGATATACATCATAACAGAGACAGGGTGACATCATTAGTCCAGCCCCCCCCTCTAGATATACATCATAACAGAGACAGGGTGACATCATTAGTCCAGCCCCCCCCTCCTAGATATACATCATAACAGAGACAGGGTGACATCATTAGTCCAGTCCCCCCCCCCCTCTAGATATACATCATAACAGAGACAGGGTGACATCATTAGTCCAGTCTAGATATATCCCCCCCCCCCCTCTAGATATACATCATAACAGAGACAGGGTGACATCATTAGTAACAGAGACAGCATCCCCCCCCTCTAGATATACATCATAACAGAGACAGGGTGACATCATTAGTCCAGCCCCCCTCTAGATATACATCATAACAGAGACAGGGTGACATCATTAGTCCAGCCCTCCCCCCCTCTAGATATACATCATAACAGAGACAGGGTGACATCATTAGTCCAGCCCCCCTCTAGATATACATCATAACAGAGACAGGGTGACATCATTAGTCCAGCCCCCCCTCCTAGATATACATCATAACAGAGACAGGGTGACATCATTAGTCCAGCCCCCCCCTCTAGATATACATCATAACAGAGACAGGGTGACATCATTAGTCCAGCCCCCCCTCTAGATATACA
>NC_088225.1:34361899-34369399 GCF_036934945.1 Oncorhynchus masou masou
TCTGAGGAGAACTGTGTCTGGTGTCTAAATCTCCTCCTCTGAGGAGAACTGTGTCTTGTGTCTAAATCTCCTCTGAGGAGAACTGTGTCTGGTGTCTAAATCTCCTCCTCTGAGGAGAACTGTGTCTTGTGTCTAAATCTCCTCCTCTGAGGAGAACTGTGTCTTGTGTCTAAATCTCCTCCTCTGAGGAGAACTGTGTCTTGTGTCTAAATCTCCTCCTCCTCCTCCTGAGGAGAACTGTGTCTTGTGTCTAAATCTCCTCCTCTGAGGAGAACTGTGTCTTGTGTCTAAATCTCCTCCTCTGAGGAGAACTGTGTCTTGTGTCTAAATCTCCTCCTCTGAGGAGAACTGTGTCTTGTGTCTAAATCTCCTCTGAGGAGAACTGTGTCTTGTGTCTAAATCTCCTCTGAGGAGAACTGTGTCTTGTGTCTAAATCTCCTCCTCTGAGGAGAACTGTGTCTTGTGTCTAAATCTCCTCCTCTGAGGAGAACTGTGTCCTGTGTCTAAATCTCCTCTGAGGAAACTGTGTCTTTGTCCTCCTCTGAGGAGAACTGTGTCTTGTGTCTAAATCTCCTCCTCTGAGGAGAACTGTGTCTGGTGTCTAAATCTCCTCCTCTGAGGAGAACTGTGTCTTGTGTCTAAATCTCCTCCTCTGAGGAGAACTGTGTCTTGTGTCTAAATCTCCTCCTCTGAGGAGAACTGTGTCTTGTGTCTAAATCTCCTCCTCTGAGGAGAACTGTGTCTGGTGTCTAAATCTCCTCCTCTGAGGAGAACTGTGTCTGTGTCTAAATCTCTCCTCTGAGGAGAACTGTGTCTGTGTCTAAATCTCCTCCTCTGAGGAGAACTGTGTCTTGTGTCTAAATCTCCTCCTCTAAGGAGAACTGTGTCTTGTGTCTAAATCTCCTCCTCTGAGGAGAACTGTGTCTTGTGTCTAAATCTCCTCCTCTGAGGAGAACTGTGAGGAGAACTGTGTCTTGTGTCTAAATCTCCTCCTCTGAGGAGAACTGTGTCTTGTGTCTAAATCTCCTCCTCTGAGGAGAACTGTGTCTTGTGTCTAAATCTCCTCCTCTGAGGAGAACTGTGTCTTGTGTCTAAATCTCCTCCTCTGAGGAGAACTGTGTCTTGTGTCTAAATCTCCTCCTCTGAGGAGAACTGTGTCTTGTGTCTAAATCTCCTCCTCTGAGGAGAACTGTGTCTAAATCTCTTCTGAGGAGAACTGTGTCTGGTGTCTAAATCTCCTCCTCTGAGGAGAACTGTGTCTGGTGTCTAAATCTCCTCCTCTGAGGAGAACTGTGTCTTGTGTCTAAATCTCCTCCTCTGAACTGTGTCTTGTGTCTAAATCTCCTCCTCTGAGGAGAACTGTGTCTGGTGTCTAAATCTCCTCCTCTGAGGAGAACTGTGTCTTGTGTCTAAATCTCTCCTCCTCTGAGGAGAACTGTGTCTGGTGTCTAAATCTCCTCCTCTGAGGAGAACTGTGTCTTGTGTCTAAATCTCCTCCTCTGAGGAGAACTGTGTCTTGTGTCTAAATCTCCTCCTCTGAGGAGAACTGTGTCTTGTGTCTAAATCTCCTCCTCTGAGGAGAACTGTGTCTTGTGTCTAAATCTCCTCCTCTGAGGAGAACTGTGTCTTGTGTCTAAATCTCCTCTCTGAGGAGAACTGTGTCTGGTGTCTAAATCTCCTCCTCTGAGGAGAACTTTATCTTTATTTAACTCCTCCTCTGAGGAGAACAAATTTGTGTTTAAATGACTCCTCTGGAACTGTGGGTTAACTCCTTGTCTCAGGGAACTGTGTCTTGTGTCTAAATCTCCTCCTCTGAGGAGAACAGTTTTTGAGGAGAACTGTGTCTGTGTCTAAATCTCCTCCTCTGAGGAGGTGTCTAAATCTCCTCCTCTGAGGAGAACTGTGTCTTGTGTCTAAATCTCCTCCTCAACCTGTGTCTTGTGTCTAAGCTGAGGACAACAACTGTCTAAAAAAATGTTTACTCTAAGCCTGCAACCTTTCGGTGACGAGCACCAACACTCTAAGCCACTTGTCTATCTGCCGCCCCCTATCTAAAACTTGTCCTCCGGGGAGAACTTCGATGTCATCTATATGGATGGATGATCTCCGTGGTAACTTGTGTGTGTTCAGGGGTGTCCTCTAAAGAATGTTGTTCTTCTCTCTGTTGTGCCGTGTAGCTCCGCCCCCTCAGGTCGTCACAGATGGGACCTCCTTCCTAGATGGGTGTTGGCTGGTTCAATCTAATTGGATATCTTGGTTTTGTTTATCTTTGGTTTGTTCTGGGGAATTAAGTTTGTCAACAATAGATTTGAATGGGGATTTAAATCAGATGTGGTATAATTCAATTATTTTCTTATTCCTGTTGGAATAAGCTGGAATAAGGTTGAATGAAATGCTTCCTTCGTCCTATCTAATCTAATGGAATAAGGTTGAATGAAATGTGGCTGAATTATTCATGGTCTCTTGTCTGAGCAGGTCTGATTAGTTCATGTTCTTTGTCTTGAAATGCTTCCTTCGTCCTGAGGAATTATTCATGTTCTCTTGTCCTAGATCAGGGATGAATGAAATGCTTCAATCTTAAGTCCTAAATCTGAAGTTATCATGTTCTCTTGTCTGTGGAATAAGGTTGAATGAAATGCTTCCTTCGTCCTAATCTGAAGTTATTCATGTTCTTTGGATCTGTGGAATAAGGTTGAATGAAATGCTTCCTTCGTCCTAATGAAGGCTGAATTACTTCTGCTGAGCAGGTCTGATTAGTTCATGTTTTGCAACAACGGTAACCTGAGGATCTGTCTAGATCAGGGATGGGGGGACACAACAATCTGAAGTCATCATGACTTATAGGATGGGGGGGACACAACAATCTGAAGTCATCATGATTTATAGGATGGGGGGACACAACAATCTGAAGTCATCATGACTTATAGGATGGGGGGGCAACAATCTGAAGTCATCATGACTTATAGGATGGGGGGACACAACAATCTGAAGTCATCATGATTTATAGGATGGGGGGACACAACAATCTGAAGTCATCATGACTTATAGGATGGGGGGGACAACAATCTGAAGTCATCATGATTTATAGGATGGGGGGACACAACAATCTGAAGTCATCATGACTTATAGGATGGGGGACAACAATCTGAAGTCATCATGATTTATAGGATGGGGGGGACACAACAATCTGAAGTCATCATGACTTATAGGATGGGGGGACACAACAATCTGAAGTCATCATGACTTATAGGATGGGGGGACACAACAATCTGAAGTCATCATGACTTATAGGATGGGGGGACACAACAATCTGACTTAGTCATCATGACTTATAGGATGGGGGGACACAACAATCTGAAGTCATCATGACTTATAGGATGGGGGGACACAACAATCTGAAGTCATCATGACTTATAGGATGGGGGGGTCATCATGACTTATAGGATGGGGGGGACAACAATCTGAAGTCATCATGACTTATAGGATGGGGGGATGGGGGGACTTATAGGATGGGGGACAACAATCTGAAGTCATCATGACTTATAGGATGGGGGGGACACAACAATCTGAAGTCATCATGACTTATAGGATGGGGGGACACAACAATCTGAAGTCATCATGACTTATAGGATGGGGGGACACAACAATCTGAAGTCATCATGACTTATAGGATAGGGGGGGACAACAACAATCTGAAGTCATCATGACTTATAGGATGGGGGGACAACAATCTGAAGTCATCATGACTTATAGGATAGGGGGGGACACAACAATCTGAAGTCATCATGACTTATAGGATGGGGGGACACAACAATCTGAAGTCATCATGACTTATAGGATGGGGGGACACAACAATCTGAAGTCATCATGACTTATAGGATGGGGGGGGACACAACAATCTGAAGTCATCATGACTTATAGTCATCATGATGGATGGGGGGGACACAACAATCTGAAGTCATCATGACTTATAGGATGGGGGGACACAACAATCTGAAGTCATCATGACTTATAGGATGGGGGGACACAACAATCTGAAGTCATCATGACTTATAGGATGGGGGACACAACAATCTGGGGGACAACAATCTGAAGTCATCATGACTTATAGGATGGGGGGACACAACAATCTGAAGTCATCATGACTTATAGGATGGGGGGGACACAACAATCTGAAGTCATCATGACTTATAGGATGGGGGGACAACAATCTGAAGTCATCATGACTTATAGGATGGGGGACACAACAATCTGGGACACAACAATCTGAAGTCATCATGACTTATAGGATGGGGGACACAACAATCTGAAGTCATCATGACTTATAGGATGGGGGGACACAACAATCTGAAGTCATCATGACTTATAGGATGGGGGGGGACACAACAATCTGAAGTCATCATGACTTATAGGATGGGGGGACACAACAATCTGAAGTCATCATGACTTATAGGATGGGGGACACAACAATCTGAAGTCATCATGACTTATAGGATGGGGGGGACACAACAATCTGAAGTCATCATGACTTATAGGATGGGGGGACACAACAATCTGAAGTCATCATGACTTATAGGATGGGGGGGGGACACAACAATCTGAAGTCATCATGACTTATAGGATGGGGGGGACACAACAATCTGAAGTCATCATGACTTATAGGATGGGGGGACACAACAATCTGAAGTCATCATGACTTATAGGATGGGGGGGACACAACAATCTGAAGTCATCATGACTTATAGGATGGGGGACACAACAATCTGAAGTCATCATGACTTATAGGATGGGGGGACACAACAATCTGAAGTCATCATGACTTATAGGATGGGGGGGACACAACAATCTGAAGTCATCATGACTTATAGGATGGGGGACACAACAATCTGAAGTCATCATGACTTATAGGATGGGGACACAACAATCTGGACACAACAATCTGAAGTCATCATGACTTATAGGATGGGGGGACACAACAATCTGAAGTCATCATGACTTATAGGATGGGGGGACACAACAATCTGAAGTCATCATGACTTATAGGATGGGGGGACACAACAATCTGAAGTCATCATGACTTATAGGATGGGGGGACACAACAATCTGAAGTCATCATGACTTATAGGATGGGGGACACAACAATCTGAAGTCATCATGACTTATAGGATGGGGGGACACAACAATCTGAAGTCATCATGACTTATAGGATGGGGGGGAAGTCATCATGACACAACAATCTGAAGTCATCATGACTTATAGGATGGGGGGACACAACAATCTGAAGTCATCATGACTTATAGGATGGGGGGACACAACAATCTGAAGTCATCATGACTTATAGGATGGGGGGACACAACAATCTGAAGTCATCATGACTTATAGGATGGGGGGGGGACACAACAATCTGAAGTCATCATGACTTATAGGATGGGGGACACAACAATCTGAAGTCATCATGACTTATAGGATGGGGGGACACAACAATCTGAAGTCATCATGACTTATAGGATGGGGGGGGGACACAACAATCTGAAGTCATCATGACTTATAGGATGGGGGGGGACACAACAATCTGAAGTCATCATGACTTATAGGATGGGGGGACACAACAATCTGAAGTCATCATGACTTATAGGATGGGGGGACACAACAATCTGAAGTCATCATGACTTATAGGATGGGGGGGACACAACAATCTGAAGTCATCATGACTTATAGGATGGGGGGACACAACAATCTGAAGTCATCATGACTTATAGGATGGGGGGACACAACAATCTGAAGTCATCATGACTTATAGGATGGGGGGACACAACAATCTGAAGTCATCATGACTTATAGGATGGGGGGACACAACAATCTGAAGTCATCATGACTTATAGGATGGGGGGACACAACAATCTGAAGTCATCATGACTTATAGGATGGGGGGACACAACAATCTGAAGTCATCATGACTTATAGGATGGGGGGACACAACAATCTGAAGTCATCATGACTTATAGGATGGGGGGACACAACAATCTGAAGTCATCATGACTTATAGGATGGGGGGACACAAGTCAATCTGACACAACAAAGTCATCATGACTTATAGGATGGGGGACACAACAATCTGAAGTCATCATGACTTATAGGATGGGGGGACAACAATCTGAAGTCATCATGACTTATAGGATGGGGGGGACAACAATCTGAAGTCATCATGACTTATAGGATGGGGGACACAACAATCTGAAGTCATCATGACTTATAGGATAGGGGGGGACACAACAATCTGAAGTCATCATGACTTATAGGATGGGGGGACACAACAATCTGAAGTCATCATGACTTATAGGATGAAGGGGGACAACAATCTGAAGTCATCATGACTTATAGGATGGGGGGGACACAACAATCTGAAGTCATCATGACTTATAGGATGGGGGACACAACAATCTGAAGTCATCATGACTTATAGGATGGGGGACACAACAATCTGAAGTCATCATGACTTATAGGATGGGGGGACAACAATCTGAAGTCATCATGACTTATAGGATGGGGGGACACAACAATCTGAAGTCATCATGACTTATAGGATGGGGGGACACAACAATCTGAAGTCATCATGACTTATAGGATGGGGGGGACACAACAATCTGAAGTCATCATGACTTATAGGATGGGGGGGACACAACAATCTGAAGTCATCATGATTTATAGGATGGGGGGACACAACAATCTGAAGTCATCATGACTTATAGGATGGGGGGACACAACAATCTGAAGTCATCATGACTTATAGGATGGGGGGGGACAACAATCTGAAGTCATCATGACTTATAGGATGGGGGGGGGACACAACAATCTGAGGTCATCATGACTTATAGGATGGGGGGACACAACAATCTGAAGTCATCATGACTTATAGGATGGGGGACACAACAATCTGAAGTCATCATGACTTATAGGATGGGGGATGGGGGGACACAACAATCTGAAGTCATCATGACTTATAGGATGGGGGGACACAACAATCTGAAGTCATCATGACTTATAGGATGGGGGGGGGCAACAATCTGAAGTCATCATGACTTATAGGATGGGGGGACAACAATCTGAAGTCATCATGACTTATAGGATGGGGGGACAACAATCTGAAGTCATCATGACTTATAGGATGGGGGGACACAACAATCTGAAGTCATCATGACTTATAGGATGGGGGGACACAACAATCTGAAGTCATCATGACTTATAGGATGGGGGGACACAACAATCTGAAGTCATCATGACTTATAGGATGGGGGGACACAACAATCTGAAGTCATCATGACTTATAGGATGGGGGGACACAACAATCTGAAGTCATCATGACTTATAGGATGGGGGGCACAACAATCTGATGTCATCATGACTTATAGGATGGGGGGCACAACAATCTGAAGTCATCATGACTTATAGGATGGGGGGACACAACAATCTGAAGTCATCATGACTTATAGGATGGGGGGC
>NC_088225.1:34379399-34386899 GCF_036934945.1 Oncorhynchus masou masou
GAGAGAGAAAGAGAGAGAGATGGAGAGGAAGAGAGAGAGAAAGAGATGGAGAGGTAGAGAGAGAGGGAGAGAGATGGAGAGAGATGGAGATAGAGATGGAGAGAGAAAGAGAGAGATGGAGAGGTAGAGAAAGAGATGGAGAGAGAGAGAGAGAGACAGAGAGAGAGAGAGACCTAGAGAGTCAGAGAGAGAGAGAGAGAGACAGACAGAGACAGAGAGACAGAGAGAGAGAGAGAGAGACAGAGAGAGAGACAGAGAGAGGGGAGAGAGAGAGACAGAGAGAGAGAGAGACAGAGAGAGAGGAGACAGAGAGAGAGAGAGAGACAGAGAGAGAGAGAGAGAGAGAGAGAGACAGAGAGAGAGAGAGACAGCGAGAGAGACAGAGAGAGAGACAGAGACAGAGAGAGAGAGAGAGACATATAGACAGAGAGAGAGAGAGAGAGAGAGAGACAGAGAGAGAGACAGAGAGAGGGAGAGAGAGAGACAGAGAGAGAGCGAGAGAGAGAGAGAGAGAGAGAGAGAGAGAGAGAGAGAGAGACAGAGAGAGAGAGGGAGAGTAATGTATTAATCACAGAGAGGACATTATATTACACCAGCCCGTACATCTATTAGCAGTAAATCGACCATAAAACACAACAACGACAGAAAGACACTGGAATTATCATCAACGGAGATAAAAAACAAGTGTTGGTGCTAAAAAGATTCATGGCAAAATAATAAAAAGGAGTCGTGGAAACGCTCTGTTTTGGTCCTGGGTAATATAACTATACAGTGCCTTGCGAAAGTATTCGGCCCCCTTGAACTTTGCGACCTTTTGCCACATTTCAGGCTTCAAACATAATGATATAAAACTGTATTTTTTTGTGAAGAATCAACAAGTGGGACACAATCATGAAGTGGAACGACATTTATTGGATATTTCAAACTTTTTTAACAAATCAAAACTGAAAAATTGGGCGTGCAAAATGATTCAGGCCCCTTAAGTTAATACTTTGTAGCGCCACCTTTTGCTGCGATTACAGCTGTAAGTCGCTTGTCTCTATCAGTCTTGCACATCGAGAGACTGAAATTTTTTCCCATTCCTCCTTGCAAAACAGCTCAAGCTCAGTGAGGTTGGATGGAGAGCATTTGTGAACAGCAGTTTTCAGTTCTTTCCACAGATTCTCGATTGGATTCAGGTCTGGACTTTGACTTGGCCATTCTAACACCTGGATATGTTTATTTTTGAACCATTCCATTGTAGATTTTGCTTTATGTTTTGGATCATTGTCTTGTTGGAAGACAAATCTCCGTCCCAGTCTCAGGTCTTTTGCAGACTCCATCAGGTTTTCTTCCAGAATGGTGATGAGCTGTGTTGCTTTTACGCCAAACATAACGTTTTGCATTGTTGCCTGTCAGGACCCGGTTTCGAACCAGGGTCTCCGGAGTGAGAAACAGTCACTTAACCAACTGAGCCACGAATAGACAGCAGAACCCAGAAGATGAGGCAGACACAGCAGTACTTAAGACGGTGTATTTAATAAAGAAAAAATCCTAAAATACAAAAAATGGCAAATCCAAAAGGTGGTAGGTAAAACACAAAAAGACCTCAAAAGAATCTCACCAAAAATAAACAAAAAACAGAATACCACAAGAACGTCACCCGGAATCGACAAGAGCACACAGAACACTAGGGCAGGGTGCTAACATACAAACACAGAGCACAGAACTGAGGGAAACAAAGGGTTTAAATACAATCAGGGGAAACGAGACACAGGTGCAAATAATAATGGGGATCAAGGGAAAAACATAGGGACAAAAAGCACAATGGGGGCATCTACTGACCAAAACCCGGAACAACCCTGGCCAAATCCTGACAGTTGCCAAAAAGTTACATTTTGGTTTCATCTGACCAGAGCACCTTCTTCCACATGTTTGGTGTGTCTCCCAGATGGCTTGTGGCAAACTTTAAACAACACTTTTTATGGATATCTTTAAGAAATGCCTTTCTTCTTGCCACTCTTCCATAAAGGCCAGATTTGTGCAATACACGACTGATTGTTGTCCTATGGACAGAGTCTCCCACCTCAGCTGTGGATCTCTGCAGTTCATCCAGAGTGATCATGGGCCTCTTGGCTGCATCTCTGATCTGTCTTCTCCTTGTATGAGCTGAAAGTTTAGAGGGACGGTCAGGTCTTGGTAGATTTGCAGTGGTCTGATACTCCTTCCATTTCAATATTATCGCTTGCACAGTGCTCCTTGGGATGTTTAAAGCTTGGGAAATCTTTTTGTATCCAAATCCGGCTTTAAACTTCTTCACAACAGTATCTCGGACCTGCCTGGTGTGTTCCTTGTTCTTCATGATGCTCTCTGCGCTTTTAACGGACCTCTTAGACTATCACAGTGCTGGTGCATTTATACGGAGACTTGATTACACACAGGTGGATTGTATTTATCATCATTAGTCATTTAGGTCAACATTGGATCATTCAGAGATCCTCACTGAACTTCTGGAGAGAGTTTGCTGCACTGAAAGTAAAGGGGCTGAATAATTTTGCGCACCCAATTTTTCAGTTTTTGATTTGTTAAAAAAGTTTGAAATATCCAATAAATGTCGTTCCACTTCATGATTGTGTCCCACTTGTTGTTGATTCTTCACAAAAAAATACAGTTTTATATCTTTATGTTTAAAGCCTGAAATGTGGCAAAAGGTCGCAAAGTTCAAGGGGGCCGAATACTTTCGCAAGGCACTGTATCTTCCATCACACTGTGATGCTCCGGGTACTGTGGAGGAGGTGACTAGTTGTGGTTATATCACTGTGACTAGTGGTGGTTATATCACTGTGACTAGTTGTGGCTATATCACTGTGACTAGTGGTGGTTATATCACTGTGACTAGTTGTGGCTATATCACTGTGACTAGTGGTGGTTTTATCACTGTGACTAGTGATGGTTATATCACTGTGACTAGTGATGGTTATATCACTGTGACTAGTGGTGGTTATATCACTGTGACTAGTGGTGGTTATATCACTGTGACTAGTGGTGGTTATATCACTGTGACTAGTGGTGGTTATATCACTGTGACTAGTGATGGTTATATCACTGTGACTAGTGGTGGTTATATCACTGTGACTAGTGGTGGTTATATCACTGTGACTAGTGATGGTTATATCACTGTGACTAGTGGTGGTTATATCACTGTGACTAGTGGTGGTTATATCACTGTGACTAGTGGTGGTTATATCACTGTGATTAGTGGTGGTTATATCACTGTGACTAGTTGTGGTTATATCACTGTGACTAGTGGTGGTTATATCACTGTGACTAGTGATGCTTATATCACTGTGACTAGTGATGGTTATATCACTGTGACTAGTGGTGGTTATATCACTGTGACTAGTGGTGGTTATATCACTGTGACTAGTGATGGTTATATTACTGTGACTAGTGGTGGTTATATCACTGTGACTAGTGGTGGTTATATCACTGTGACTAGTGATGGTTATATCACTGTGACTAGTGGTGGTTATATCACTGTGACTAGTGGTGGTTATATCACTGTGACTGGTGGTGGTTATATCACTGTGACTAGTGGTGGTTATATCACTGTGACTAGTGGTGGTTATATCACTGTGACTAGTGGTGGTTATATCACTGTGACTAGTGGTGGTTATATCACTGTGACTAGTGGTGGTTATATCACTGTGACTAGTGGTGGTTATATCACTGTGACTAGTGGTGGTTATATCACTGTGACTAGTGATGGTTATATCACTGTGACTAGTGGTGGTTATATCACTGTGACTAGTGATGCTTATATCACTGTGACTAGTGATGGTTATATCACTGTGACTAGTGGTGGTTATATCACTGTGACTAGTGGTGGTTATATCACTGTGACTAGTGATGGTTATATCACTGTGACTAGTGGTGGTTATATCACTGTGACTAGTGGTGGTTATATCACTGTGACTAGTGATGGTTATATCACTGTGACTAGTGGTGGTTATATCACTGTGACTAGTGGTGGTTATATCACTGTGACTAGTGGTGGTTATATCACTGTGACTAGTGGTGGTTATATCACTGTGACTAGTGGTGGTTATATCACTGTGACTAGCGGTGGTTATATCACTGTGACTAGTGGTGGTTGTATCACTGTTTCTAGTGGTGGTTATATCACTGTGACTAGTTGTGGTTGTATCACTGTTTCTAGTGGTGGTTATATCACTGTGACTAGTGGTGGTTATATCACTGTGACTAGTGGTGGTTATATCACTGTGACTAGTGGTGGTTATATCACTGTGACTAGTGGTGGTTATATCACTGTGACTAGTGGTGGTTATATCATTGTGACTAGTGGTGGTTACATCACTGTTTCTAGTGGTGGTTATATCACTGTGACTAGTGGTGGTTATATCACTGTGACTAGTGGTGGTTATATCACTGTGATTAGTGGTGGTTATATCACTGTGACTAGTGGTGGTTATATCACTGTGACTAGTGGTGGTCATATCACTGTGACTAGTGGTGGTTATATCACTGTGATTAGTGGTGGTTATATCACTGTGACTAGTGGTGGTTATATCACTGTGACTAGTGGTGGTTATATCACTGTTACTAGTGGTGGTTATATCACTGTTACTAGTGGTGGTTATATCACTGTGACTAGTGGTGGTTATATCACTGTGACTAGTGGTGGTTATAATCACTGTGACTAGTGGTGGTTATATCACTGTGACTAGTGGTGGTTATATCACTGTGACTAGTGGTGGTTATATCACTGTGACTAGTGGTGGTTATATCACTGTGACTAGTGGTGGTTATTTCACTGTGACTAGTGATGGTTATATCACTGTGACTAGTGGTGGTTATATCACTGTGACTAGTGGTGGTTATATCACTGTGACTAGTGATGGTTATATCACTGTGACTAGTGGTGGTTATATCACTGTGACTAGTGGTGGTTATATCACTGTGACTAGTGGTGGTTATATCACTGTGACTAGTGGTGGTTATATCACTGTGACTAGTGGTGGTTATATCACTGTGACTAGTGGTGGTTATATCACTGTGACTAGTGGTGGTTATATCACTGTGACTAGTGGTGGTTATATCACTGTGACTAGCGGTGGTTATATCACTGTGACTAGTGGTGGTTGTATCACTGTTTCTAGTGGTGGTTATATCACTGTGACTAGTTGTGGTTGTATCACTGTTTCTAGTGGTGGTTATATCACTGTGACTAGTGGTGGTTATATCACTGTGACTAGTGGTGGTTATATCACTGTGACTAGTGGTGGTTATATCACTGTGACTAGTGGTGGTTATATCACTGTGACTAGTGGTGGTTATATCACTGTGACTAGTGGTGGTTACATCACTGTTTCTAGTGGTGGTTTTATCACTGTGACTAGTGGTGGTTATATCACTGTGACTAGTGGTGGTTATATCACTGTGATTAGTGGTGGTTATATCACTGTGACTAGTGGTGGTTATATCACTGTGACTAGTGGTGGTCATATCACTGTGACTAGTGGTGGTTATATCACTGTGATTAGTGGTGGTTATATCACTGTGACTAGTGGTGGTTATATCACTGTGACTAGTGGTGGTTATAACACTGTTACTAGTGGTGGTTATATCACTGTGACTAGTGGTGGTTATATCACTGTGACTAGTGGTGGTTATATCACTGTGACTAGTGGTGGTTACTGTTATAATCACTGTGACTAGTGGTGGTTATATCACTGTGACTAGTGGTGGTTATATCACTGTGACTAGTGGTGGTTATATCACTGTGACTAGTGGTGGTTATATCACTGTGACTAGTGGTGGTTATTTCACTGTGACTAGTGGTGGTTATATCACTGTGACTAGTGTTGGTTACTGGACAAGAACCTGACACCCTCAGCACACAGAGGGACAAACCCCTGCCTGGAGGTGACAGCATTCCCTCCCCCGTATGCCCCCTAGGCACAACTATGACAACATAACGAACAAAAACAGGTCACAACTCCAGCAGCTCTGTCGTTATACGCTGGGTATGTACATAGTCAATGGTAGGCTTTGAGGGACTCCTATGGTAGGTACACCTATAGCTCATCTCTTGGCAGTAGTACTGTAGACTACTTTATCACTGACCTCAACCCAGAGTCTCTCAGAGCGTTCACAGTCAGCCCACTGACACCCCTATCAGATCACAGCAAAATCACAGTCTCTTTAAACAGAGCAATACTCAATCATGAGGCATCAAAGCCAAAGGAACTGAGTAACATTAAGAAATGCTATAGATGGAAGGAATGCAGTTTGGAAACCTACCAAAAAACAATTAGTCAACAACAAATTCAATCCCTTTTAGACAACCTCCTGTCCAAAACGTTTCACTGTAATAGTGAAGGTGTAACTTGGCAGGAGAAAAACCTCAACAGTATATTTGACCTCTCAGCTTCCCTATCAAATATATATATATATTTTTTTACAGATAACCTATGAAAATGAATAACAATCACAAATGGTTTGTTGAAGAATGGAAAAACCAAAGAAATAAATTGAGAAACCTGTCCAACCAAAAACATAGAGATCCAGAAAACCTGAGTCTACGCCTTCACTATGGTGAATCACTAAAACAATACAGAAATACACTACGGAAAAAGAAGGAACAGCATGTCAGAAATCAGCTCAATGTAATTGAAGAATCCATAGACTCTAACCACTTTTGGGAAAATTGGAAAACACTAAACAAACAAACAACACGAAGAATTATCTATCCAAAATGGAGATGTGTGGATAAACCACTTCTCCAATCTTTTTGTCTCTATAACAAAGAATAAAGAGCAAAAACATATACATGATCAAATACAGATCTTAGAATCAACTATTAAAGAACACCAGAACCCACTGGATTCTCCAATGACATTGAATGAGTTACAGGACAAAATAAAAACCCTCCAACCCAAAAAGGCCTGTGGTGTTGATGGTATCCTCAATGGAATGATCAAATATACAGACAATAAAGAGGTCAGAAATCAGCTCAGTGGAATTGAAGAATCCAACAATAAATAAACAAAAACACAAAAGAGTCCAAAATGGAGAAATGGAAGGAAAGTGGTGTAGGGGGAAATACATTATAAAATCTGTTTGCACAAACAACAAGTTAAAATTGTAGTTAAAATTGGCAACAAAAAAAAACACACACATTTCTGGGTTGAGACAGGGATGCAGCTTAAGCCCCACCCTGTTCAACATATATAACAACGAATTGGCGCTAGTACAGTCTGCAGTGAGGAGAGTCTCCTAAGCAAGCTACATCTATATATACGAATTGGCGAGGGCACTAGAACAGTCTGCAGTGAGAAGAGTACCCTAAGCAAGCTACATCTACATATATATGAATTGGCGAGGGCACTAGAACAGTCTGCAGTGAGAGTCCCCTAAGCAAGCTACATCTATATATATATGAATTGGCGAGGGCACTAGAACAGTCTGCAGTGAGGAGAGTCCCTAAGCAAGCTACAT
>NC_088225.1:34394399-34409399 GCF_036934945.1 Oncorhynchus masou masou
GGGTAGTATAGGTTAGGGTAGGGGAGGGTGGGGTAGTATAGGTTAGGGTAGGGGAGGGTGGGGTAGTATAGGTTAGGGTAGGGGAGGGTGGGGTAGTATAGGTTAGGGTAGGGGAGGGTGGGGTAGTATAGGTTAGGGTAGGGGAGGGTGGGGTAGTATAGGTTAGGGTAGGGGATGGGAGGGTGGGGTAGTATAGGGTAGGGTAGGGAGGGTGGGGTAGTATAGGTTAGGGTAGGGGAGGGTGGGGTAGTATAGGTTAGGGTAGGGGGGGTGGGGTAGTATAGGTTAGGGTAGGGGGGGTGGGGTAGTATAGGTTAGGGTAGGGGAGGGTGGGGTAGTATAGGTTATGGTAGGGGAGGGTGGGGTAGTATAGGTTAGGGGAGGGGAGGGTGGGGTAGTATAGGTTAGGGTAGGGGAGGTTGGGGTAGTATAGGGTAGGGTAGGGAGGGTGGGGTAGTATAGGTTAGGGTAGGGGAGGGTGGGGTAGTATAGGTTAGGGTAGGGGAGGGTGGGGTAGTATAGGTTAGGGGATGGGAGGGTGGGGTAGTATAGGTTAGGGGATGGGAGGGTGGGGTAGTATAGGTTAGGGTAGGGGAGGGTGGGGTAGTATAGGTTAGGGCAAGGGAGGGTGGGGTAGTATAGGTTAGGGGAGGGGAGGGTGGGGTAGTATAGGTTAGGGTAGGGGAGGGTGGGGTAGTATAGGTTAGGGGAGGGGAGGGTGGGGTAGTATAGGTTAGGGTAGGGGGGGTGGGGTAGTATAGGTTAGGGGATGGGAGGGTGGGGTAGTATAGGTTAGGGTAGGGGAGGGTGGGGTAGTATAGGTTAGGGTAGGCGAGGGTGGAGTAGTATAGGTTAGGGTAGGGGAGGGTGGGGTAGTATAGGTTAGGGTAGGGGATGGGAGGGTGGGGTAGTATAGGTTAGGGTAGGGGAGGGTGGGGTAGTATAGGATAGGGGATGGGAGGGTGGGGTAGTATAGGGTAGGGTAGGGGGGGTGGGGTGGGGTAGTATAGGTTATGGTAGGGGAGGGTGGGGTAGTATAGGTTAGGGTAGTGGAGGGTGGGGTAGTATAGGTTAGGGTAGGCGAGGGTGGGGTATTATAGTTTAGGGTAGGGGAGGGTGGGGTAGTATAGGTTAGGGTAGGGGAGGGTGGGGTAGTATAGGTTAGGGTAGGGGAGGGTGGGGTAGTATAGGGTAGGGTAGGGGGGTGGGGTAGTATAGGTTAGGGTAGGGGAGGGTGGGGTAGTATAGGTTAGGGTAGTGGAGGGTGGGGTAGTATAGGTTAGGGTAGGCGAGGGTGGGGTAGTATAGTTTAGGGTAGGGGAGGGTGGGGTAGTATAGGTTAGGGTAGGGGAGGGTGGGGTAGTATAGGTTAGGGTAGGGGAGGGTGGGGTAGTATAGGTTAGGGTAGGGGAGGGTGGGGTAGTATAGGTTAGGGTAGGTAGTGGCAAAGTCCAGCCAACAGAGCGTTACAGTTCGAGGTCGTACTCGACAGATGTTACAGAACGAGTCACTGTCGAGGTTCAGGCCAATGTCCTTTCCTCTCTGGGAGGAGGACACCGTGGGGTTGTCAACCATGTTGGAAAGCCCTCTGAGCGGGCAGGCCGGAGGAAAAGCAGCTCCGCCTGGTCGAGGTTGAGCTTGAGGTGGTGGGCCGACATCCAAGCTGAAGTGTCTGCCAGGCACGTAGAGATGTGTGTCGCCACCTGGGTGTCAGAAGAGGGGAAGGAGAACAGTAGTTGAGTGTCATCCGCATAGCAATGATTTCTTACCCTGATTTGACCAGGTATGTTGACTGAGAACACGTTCTCATTTACAGCAACGACCTGGGGAATAGTTACAGGGGAGAGGAGGTGGGATGAATGAGCCAATAGGAAGCTGGGGATTGATTAGGTGGTCATGATTGTATGAGGGCCGGATTGGGAATTTTAGCCGGGACATCGGGGTTAACGCCCCTACTTTTACGATAAGTGCCGTGGGATCTTTAGTGACCTCGGAGATTCAGGACACCCGTTTTCAATGTCCCATCCGAAAAACGACACCTCACACAGGGGAAAGTCCTCAATCACTGCCCTGAATTGGAGCGGGATTGTGGCTGGGAGTGGGGGGGTTGGGGGTAGGGAGTGGAAGGGGGAGGATTTTCTGGGGGGTTTGAAGAGCAGCAGGGTTTGGGAGCCAGAAGACGGAATTCGAGAGAATGAGTGACATCACTGACGGTGGATTGTATGTTTTAAAATTACGACACCATGGACATACTGTCTCTACAACACAATGGACACACTGTCTCTACAACACCATGGACAGACTGTGTCTAAAACACCATGGACATACTGTCCCTACAACACCATGGACATACTGTCTCTACAACACCATGGACATACTGTCTCTACAACACCATGGACATACTGTCTCTACAACACCATGGACATACTGTCTCTACAACACCATGGACATACTGTCTCTACAACACCATGGACATACTGTCTCTACAACACCATGGACATACTGTCTCTACAACACCATGGACACACTGTCTCTACAACACCATGGACATACTGTCTCTACAACACCATGGACATACTGTCTCTACAACACCATGGACATACTGTCTCTACGACACCATGGACACACACACACACACACACACACACAAACACACACACACACACACACTCATTCCACAAACACACCACACACACAGAGTGCACATAAACAAACAAACAAACACACACACACAAACACTCATTCCACACACTCACAAACACCACACAAAACAGTGTCTACAGTGTCTGTAGGTTGAACCCTGGTCTATATAATGGCAGTCAGCATTTGTTTTTCCCTCCTAATTGACCTCCAGTTTCTCAATCAGGATCCCAGATGACCTTTCAACTCAGGACCCTGTAAACTTTGGGGTGGAAGAGATGAGTTTTCAGAACACATTCATCCCTTTAGAGAGAAAGAGAGAGAGAGAGAGAGAGAGAGAGAGAGAGAGAGAGAGAGAGAGAGAGAGACAGAGAGAGAGAAAGAGAGAGAGAGATAAAGTGAGAGAGAGAGCAGACAACTCACTCCATTAAATTAATCAAAACAGAAACATTTTACGAAACAAATATGGAAATGATGTCAGGGAAAAATGTCCTCCTACCTACAGTGTGGCAAAAAAAGTATTTAAAAAGATGAGAGAGGCCTGTAATTTTCATTATAGGTACACTTCAACTATGACAGACAAAATGAGAAAACAAAATCCAGGAAATCACATTGTAGGATTTTTAACGAATTTATTTGCAAATTATTGTGGAAAATAAGTATTTGGTCAATAACAAAAGTTTATCTCAATACTTTGTTATATACCTTTTGTTGGCAATGACAGAGGTCAAACGTTTTCTGTATGTCTTCACGAGGTTTTCACACACTGTTGCTGGTATTTTGGCCCATTCTTCCATGCAGATCTCCTCTAGAGCAGTGATGTTTTGGGGCTGTTGCTGGGCAACACGGACTTTCAACTCCCTCCAAAGATTTTCTATGGGGTTGAGATCTGGAGACTGGCTAGGCCACTCCAGGACCTTGAAATGCTTCTTACGAAGCCACTCCTTCGTTGCCCGGGCGGTGTGTTTGGGATCTTTGTCATGCTGAAATACCCAGCCACGTTTCATCTTCAATGCCCTTGCTGATGGAAGGAGGTTTTCATTCAAAATCTCACAATACATCATTCTTTCCTTTACACGGATCAGTCGTCCCGGTTCCTTTGTAGAAAAACAGCCCCAAAGCATGATGTTTTCACCCCCATGCTTCACAGTAGGCATGGTGTTCTTTGGATGTAACTCAGCATTCTTTGTCCTCCAAACACGACGAGTTGAGTTTTTACCAAAAAGTTATATTTTGGTTTCATCTGACCATATGACATTTTCCCAATCTTCTTCTGGATCATCCAAATGCTCTCTAGCAAACTTCAGATGGGCCTGGACATGGACTGGCTTAAGCAGGGGGACATGTCTGGCACTGCAGGATTTGAGTCCCTGGCGGCGTAGTGTGTTACTGATGGTAGGCTTTGATACTTTGGTCCCAGCTCTCTGCAGGTCATTCACTAGGTCCCCCCGTGTGGTTCTGGGATTTTTGCTCACCGTTCTTGTGATCATTTTGACCCCATTGGGTGAGATGTGGGGTGGAGCCCCAGATTGAGGGAGATTATCAGTGGTCTTGTATGTCTTCCATTTCCTAATAATTTCCTAATAATTGCTCCCACAGTTGATTTCTTGATTTCTTCAAACCAAGCTGCTTACCTATTACAGATTCAGTCTTCCCAGCCTGGTGCAGGTCTACAATTTTGTTTCTGGTGTCCTTTGACAGCTCTTTGGTCTTGGCCATAGTGGAGTTTGGAGTGTGACTGTTTGAGGTTGTGGACAGGTGTCTTTTATACTGATAACAAGTTCAAACAGGTGCCATTAATACAGGTAACGAGTGGAGGACAGAGGAGCCTGTTAAAAAATAAGTTACAGGTCTGTGAGAGCAAAAAATCTTGCTTGTTTGTAGGTGACCAAATACAAATTTTCCACCATAATTTGCAAATAAATTCATAAAAAAATCCAAAAATGTGATAGTTGAATTGAACCTATGATGACAATTACAGGCATCTCTCATCTTTTTAAGTGGGAGAACTTGCACAATTGGTGGCTGACTAAATACTTTTTTGCCCCACTGTATATCCCCCCACTAGAATCCCCATACTTTAATGAACACAGCTTCTCCATCCTGGAGGGGGAAATCAATCATTTCAAGGCCCAGGGACATGTACTAGTCTGTGGCGACCTAAATGCCAGAACCGGACAAGAACCTGACAACATCAGCACACAGGGGGACAAACACCTGCCTGGAGGTGACAGCATTCCCTCCCACATATGCCCCCCTAGACACAATTATGACAACATAACCAACAAAAACGGGTCACAACTCCTGGAGCTCTGTCGCACGCTGGGTATGTACATAGTCAATGGTAGGCTTCGAGGGGATTCCTATGGTAGGTACACCTATAGCTCATCTCATGGCAGTAGTACTGTAGACTACTTTATCACTGACCTCAACCCAGAGTCTCTCAGAGCGTTCAGTCAGCCCACTGACCTCAACCCAGAGTCTCTCAGAGCGTTCACAGTCAGCCCACTGACACCCCTATCAGATCACAGCAAAATCACAGTCTACTTAAACACAGCAATACTCAATCATGAGGCATCAAAGTCAAAGGAACTGAGTAACATTAGGAAATGCTATAGATGGAAGGAATGCAGTGTGGAAACCTACCAAAAAACAATTAGGCAACAACAAATTCATTATTTTAGACAATTTCCTGGGTAAAAGGTTCCACTGTAATAGTGAAAGTGTAAACTTGGCAGATGAAAATCTTAACAGTATATTTGACCTCTCAGCTTCCCTGTCAAATCTAAAAATCTCAAATAGAAAACCGAAGAAAATTAACAACAATGACAAATGGTTTGATGAAGAATGCAACAATCTAAGAAATAAATTGAGAAACCTGTCCAACCAAAAACATAGAGACCCGGAAAACCTGAGTCTACGCCTTCACTATGGTGAATCACTAAAACAATACAGAAATACACTACGGAAAAAGCAGGAACAGCACGTCAGAAATGACCTCTCAGATCAAAACAATTCCAGCAGAAAATTGAAGAAAATGACCAAATGGTTTGATGAAGAATGATGATGATGGTGAATCACTAAAACAATACAGACTCTCTAGAACCTTCTAAAGCCTGCATAGACCTCTTGGTGTAGTGTACTCTAATCCATCTCTCTCTAACCCTGCACACCCTCATTGACAAACAAACAAACCAAAACTAACAAAGGCAAAGTTTCCTCATTCTTTGTTGATTTCAAATAAAGCCTTGGACTTAATTTGGCACGAGGGTCTGCTATACATATTTATGGAAGGAGGTGTTGGATGAAAAACGTAAGACATCATAAAATCCATGTACACAAACAACAAGTGTGCGGTTAAAATTGGCAAAAAACACACACGTTTCTTCACACAGGGTCGTGGGGTGAGACAGGGATGCAGCTTAAGCCCCACCCTCTTCAACATATATATATCAACGAATTGGCGCGGGCACTTTCAACGACAAGTATTCACCCCCCTTGGCTTTTTTCCTATTTTGTTGCCTTACAACCTAGAATTAAAATACATTTTTTGGGGGGTTTGTATCATTTGATGTACACTACCGCTTTAACGACGCAAAATATTTTTAATTGTGAAACAAACAAGAAATAAGACAACAAAAAAAGTCAATACTTTGTAGAGCTTTTGCAGTTGCTCTCTTAGGGTACATTCTCTCTCCTCTCCTCTTCCTCTCCTCTCTCTTCCTCCTCTCCCCTCTATAAGCTCATCTAGCTACTGGGATTTTTTTCTTCAAGGCAAAACTGCTCAAGTTGAATGGGTTTTGCTGGTGCACAGCTATTTTAAAGTAAAGCTTTGACTATATACACACTCAGTGAGCACAGCCTTGCTATTGAGAAAGGCCGCCGTAGGCAGACATGGCTCTCTCGAGAGAAGACAGGCTATGTGCTCACTGCCCACAAAATGAGGTGGAAACTGAGCTGCACTTCCTAACCTCCTGCCCAATGTATGACCATATTAGAGAGACATATTTCCCTCAGATTACACAGATCCACAAAGAATTCGAAAACAAATCTTATCTTGAAAAACTCCCATATCTACTGAGTGAAATTCCACAGTGTGCCATCAGAGCAGCAATATTTGTGACCTGTTGCCACGAGAGAAGGGCAACCAGTGAAGAACAAACACAATTGTAAATACAACCCATATTTATGTTTATTTATTTTCCCTTGTGTACTTTAACTATTTGTACATTGTTAAAACACTGTATATATATATATATATATATATAATATGACATTTGTATTGTCTTTATTCTTTTTTTGTTTTTTTTATTCTTTTGGAACTACATTTTTTTATTGTTGATTTCACTAAGTGTTTATTATCTACTTCACTTGCTTTGTGTTTCCCAAGTCAATAAAGACCGTTGGGAATTGAGAGTCAGAGAGAGACACAAAGACGGAGAGAATGAGGGAAGGAAGATGGTCCTGCTACTCTGATATATGACTCCATTAAACCTTTCTGTTTGTTTGTAAACAGCTCCTCCCATTTGAATGCGTTTATTCCACAGTTATAGCTGCTGTGTTCGATCTGTGCTTTGGTGCATTGTCAGCAGAAGTGAATGTGTGGGTCACACTGCCCCCTACAGGATATTGTAAGAACTACACTACTTTACCTGAACCAGACAGTGGTACTGTAACACACACACGCACACACACACACACACACACACACACACACACACACACACACACACGCCACTACAGTAGGATGACGTAATCCCAAACGATAGTCTCTCCTCCGTCTCCCTGCAGAGCTCCAGCTCCTCTCTTCCTCTAATAAGAAAACGGAGTGTATCAAAACCTCTTACATCAGAGAGGCTCTGGTCGACGCAGCGTTGGATGAATATTCTGTTTTAGTGAATTTAAATGTGAAAATTAAATTGTACATTTTATAACGGGTTCTGAATAAATCATTACGTCAGGCGGATAACATGTGGCTTAGAGATAACGATGCTATTTGGCACAGGCTAGTCAAAACACACACACACTCCTCACCTCCCACCTCTATGTATTTCCTTCTTTTTCCTCAGCAAAACATGATGCTCCCTACCTCTCTCTTTCCCCTTCTCCCCCCCTCTCCCTCTCCCTCACTCTCTTACCATTCACTGTCCCCTCCCCTTCTCCCCCCCTCTCCCTCTCCTTCACTCTCTTCTCCATCCAATGTCCCCTCCCCTTCTCCCCCCTCTCCCATCTCCTTCACTCTCTTACCATTCACTGTCCCCTCCCCTTCTCCCCCTCTCCCTCTCCCTCACTCTCTTACCATTCACTGTCCCCTCCCCTTCTCCCCCCTCTCCCTCTCCTTCACTCTCTTACCATTCACTGTCCCCTCCCCTTCTCCCCCCTCTCCCTCTCCTTCACTCTCTTACCATTCACTGTCCCCTCCCCTTCTCCCCCCTCTCTCCCTCTCCTCCTTCCCCCTCTCTCCCTCTCCTCCTTCCCCTCTCTCCCTCTCCTCCTTCCCCTCTCTCCCTCTCCTCCTTCCCCCCTCTCCCTCTCCTCTTTCCCCTCTCTCCCTCTCCTCCTTCCCCTCTCTCCCTCTCCTCCTTCCCCCTCTCCCTCTCCTCCTTCCCCCTCTCCCCTCTCCTCCTTCCCCCTCTCCCCTCCTCCTTCCCCTCCCTCTCCCTCTCCTCCTTCCCCCTCTCTCTCCCTCTCCTCCTTCCCCTCTCTCCCTCTCCTCCTTCCCCTCTCTCCCTCTCCTCCTTCCCCTCTCTCCCTCTCCTCCTTCCCCTCTATCTCCCTCTCCTCCTTCCCTTCTCTCCCTCTCCTCCTTCCCCTCTCTCACTCTCCTCCTTCCCCTCTCTCCCTCTCCTCCTTTCTCATTGTCCATTCACTGTCCCCTCTCCACCCCCTCTAATAGAGAAAAAGAGAGACTAAAATAGTCCAGTGGCCTCCTCCTCTTCCTCCTCCTCTTCCTCCTCTTGTTTTAGAGTGATTACTCAAAGCCCACAGTTTGACACAATGAGATCAACCCAGCTACATACAACGAATAGATTACCATACCAGGCCATCAGCAAACGGAAACCTACACACACACACACACACACACACACACACACACAGACACACATGCACGTCAAGAACTGTGACATCACCAAGGTGTGATGCGTAACATTCTATGAAACCAGTCAGCATCTTTGGACTCATTTTCTCTTCTATTTTCCATCATCTATAAACCATTGTCTATCTCTCTCCTCTCCTCCCCTCTTCCTCTCCTTTCTCTTTCTCCTCTCCTCCTCTCCTCCTCTCCTCCCCTCCTCCCCTCTTCCTCTCCTCTCTCTTTCTCCTCTCCTCCTCTCCTCGCCTCCTCCCCTCTTCCTCTCCTCTCTCTTTCTCCTCTCCTCTCCTCCCCTCCTTCCCTCTTCCTCTCCTCCTCTCCTCCTCTCCTCCCCTCCTCCCCTCTTCCTCACCTCTCTCTTTCTCCCTCCTCCTCCTCCCCTCCTCCCCCTCCTCCCCTCTTCCTCTCCTCTCTCTTTCTCTCCCTCCCTCCCCTCCTCCCCCTCTTCCTCTCCTCCTCTCCTCCTCAGTCAGCCTCTTTCTCCTTCCCTCTTCCTCTCCTCCTCTCCTCCTCTCCTCCCCTCCTCCCCTCTTCCTCTCCTCTCTCCACTCCTCCTCTCCTCCCGTCTTCCTCTCCTCTCTCTTTCTCCTCTCCTCCTCTCCTCCCCTCCTCCCCTCTTCCTCTCCTTCCCTCTTCCTCTCCTTCCCTCTTCCTCTCCTCCTCTCCTCCTCTCCTCACCTCCTCCCATCCTCCACCTCTTCCTCTCCTCCTCTCCTCCCATCTCCTCACCTCTTCCCCTCCTCCACCTCTTCCTCTCCTCCACTCCTCCCCTCCTCCCCTCCTCTTCCTCCCTCCCTCCCTCATGTCTCTGTTTTCTCTCTTTCTACTTTTCTCCTCTCTTAGCAACAAGCCTCTTTCTATTTCTAGCCTTCCCCCCTTATCCCCTGAGTTCACCATTTACCCTGCTCTCATTCTCTCTCCTCTTCCTCTCCTCTTCCCATTTACCCTGCTCTCATTCTCTCTCCTCTTCCTCTCCTCTTCCCATTTACCCTGCTCTCATTCTCTCTCCTCTTCCTCTCCTCTTCCCCATTTACCCTGCTCTCATTCTCTCTCCTCTTCCTCTCCTCTTCCCCATTTACCCTGCTCTCATTCTCTCTCCTCTTCCTCTCCTCTTCCCCATTTACCCTGCTCTCATTCTCTCTCCTCTTCCTCTCCTCTTCACCATTTACCCTGCTCTCATTCTCTCTCCTCTTCCTCTCCTCTTCCCCATTTACCTGCTCTCATTCTCTCTCCTCTTCCTCTCCTGTTCCCCATTTACCCTGCTCTCATTCTCTCTCCTCTTCCTCTCCTCTTCCCCATTTACCCTGCTCTCATTCTCTCTCCTCTTCCTCTCCTCTTCCCCATTTACACTGCTCTCATTCTCTCTCCTCTTCCTCTCCTCTTCCCCATTTACCCCGCTCTCATTCTCTCTCCTCTTCCTCTCCTCCTCTCCTCTCCTCTTCCTCTCCTCTTCCCCATTTACCCCACTCTCATTCTCTCTCCTCTTCCTATCCTCCTCTCCTCTCCTCTTCCTCTCCTCTTCCCCATTTACCCTGCTCTCATTCTCTCTCCTCTTCCTCTCCTCTTCCCCATTTACCCTGCTCTCATTCTCTCTCCTCTTCCTCTTCTCTTCCCCATTTACCCTGCTCTCATTCTCTCTCCTCTTCCTCTCCTCCTCTCCTCCTCTCCTCTCCTCTTCCTCTCCTCTTCCCCATTTACCCTGCTCTCATTCTCTCTCCTCCTCATCTCCTCCTCTCCTCCTTTCCTCTCCTCTTCCTCTCCTCTTCCCCATTTACCCCGCTCTCATTCTCTCTCCTCTCCTCTTCCTACCCTCTCTCTTCCTCCTCTCCTCTTCCTCTCCTCTTTCTTCCTCCTCTCCTCCCCTCTTCCTCTCCTCTCTCTACCCCTCTTCCTCTCCTCTTCCTCTCCTCTTCCCCATTTACCCCGCTCTCATTCTCTCTCCTCTCTCCTCTTCCTCTCCTCTCTCTTCCCCTCTTCCTCTCCTCCACCTCTTCTCTTCCTCTCCTTTCCCCCATTCCCCCCTCTCTCTCTCTCATTATTGGATATTGACATGAGAAACATATGTTTACATTGTCAAAAGCAATTGAAATACACAATAACAACAACAACAAAACCAAAGCAAAAAAACAAATTGTAGAAGTGAACTGTAAACATCAATAAAATGTTTCTCTCTCCCTGGCTAAGCAGGTATCAGTAGATCAGACCTCTAATCAGGACTGTAGAGATACAGGTATCAGACCTCTCATCAGGACTGTAGAGATACAGGTATCAGACCTCTCATCAGGACTAGAGATACAGGTATCAGACCTCTCATCAGGACTGTAGAGATACAGGTATCAGACCTCTCATCAGGAATGTAGAGATACAGGTATCAGACCTCTCATCAGGACTGTAGAGATACAGGTATCAGACCTCTCATCAGGACTGTAGAGATACAGGTATCAGACCTCTCATCAGGACTGTAGAGATACAGGTATCAGACCTCTCATCAGGACTGTAGAGATACAGGTATCAGACCTCTCATCAGGACTGTAGAGATACAGGTATCAGACCTCTCATCAGGACTAGAGATACAGGTATCAGACCTCTCATCAGGACTAGAGATACAGGTATCAGACCTCTCATCAGGACTGTAGAGATACAGGTATCAGACCTCTCATCAGGACTGTAGAGATACAGGTATCAGACCTCTCATCAGGACTAGAGATACAGGTATCAGACCTCTCATCAGGACTGTAGAGATACAGGTATCAGACCTCATCAGGACTGTAGAGATACAGGTATCAGACCTGTCATCAGGACTAGAGATACAGGTATCAGACCTCTCATCATGACTGTAGAGATACAGGTATCAGACCTCTCATCAGGACTGTAGAGATACAGGTATCAGACCTCTCATCAGGACTGTAGAGATACAGGTATCAGACCTCTCATCAGGACTGTAGAGATACAGGTATCAGACCTCTCCAGGACTGTAGAGATACAGGTATCAGACCTCTCATCAGGACTGTAGAGATACAGGTATCAGACCTCTCATCAGGACTGTAGAGATACAGGTATCAGACCTCTCATCAGGAATGTAGAGATACAGGTATCAGACCTCTCATCAGGACTAGAGATACAGGTATCAGACCTCATCAGGACTGTAGAGATACAGGTATCAGACCTCTCCAGGACTGTAGAGATACAGGTATCAGACCTCTCATCAGGACTGTAGAGATACAGGTATCAGACCTCTCATCAGGACTGTAGAGATACAGGTATCAGACTCTCATCAGGACTGTAGAGATACAGGTATCAGACCTCTCCAGGACTGACCTCTCATAGAGATACAGGTATCAGACCTCTCCAGGACTGTAGAGATACAGGTATCAGACCTCTCATCAGGACTGTAGAGATACAGGTATCAGACCTCTCATCAGGACTAGAGATACAGGTATCAGACCTCATCAGGACTGTAGAGATACAGGTATCAGACCTCTCATCAGGACTAGAGATACAGGTATCAGACCTCATCAGGACTGTAGAGATACAGGTATCAGACCTCTCATCAGGACTAGAGATACAGGTATCAGACCTCTCATCAGGACTGTAGAGATACAGGTATCAGACCTCTCATCAGGACTGTAGAGATACAGGTATCAGACCTCTCATCAGGACTAGAGATACAGGTATCAGACCTCTCATCAGGACTGTAGAGATACAGGTATCAGACCTCTCATCAGGACTGTAGAGATACAGGTATCAGACCTCTCATCAGGACTAGAGATACAGGTATCAGACTCTCATCAGGACTGTAGAGATACAGGTATCAGACTCTCTCATCAGGACTGTAGAGATACAGGTATCAGACCTCTCATCAGGACTGTAGAGATACAGGTATCAGACCTCTCATCAGGACTGTAGAGATACAGGTATCAGACCTCTCATCAGGACTGTAGAGATACAGGTATCAGACCTCTCATCAGGACTGTAGAGATACAGGTATCAGACCTCTCATCAGGACTAGAGATACAGGTATCAGACCTCTCATCAGGACTGTAGAGATACAGGTATCAGACCTCTCATCAGGACTGTAGAGATACAGGTATCAGACCTCTCATCAGGACTAGAGATACAGGTATCAGACCTCTCATCAGGACTGTAGAGATACAGGTATCAGACCTCTCATCAGGACTGTAGAGATACAGGTATCAGACCTCTCATCAGGACTGTAGAGATACAGGTATCAGACCTCTCATCAGGACTGTAGAGATACAGGTATCAGACCTCTCATCAGGACTGTAGAGATACAGGTATCAGACCTCTCATCTGGACTGTAGAGATACAGGTATCAGACCTCTCATCAGGACTGTAGAGATACAGGTATCAGACCTCTCATCAGGACTGTAGAGATACAGGTATCAGACCTCTCATCAGGACTGTAGAGATACAGGTATCAGACCTCTCATCAGGACTGTAGAGATACAGGTATCAGACCTCTCATCAGGACTGTAGAGATACAGGTATCAGACCTCTCATCAGGACTGTAGAGATACAGGTATCAGACCTCTCATCAGGACTGTAGAGATACAGGTATCAGACCTCTCATCAGGACTGTAGAGATACAGGTATCAGACCTCATCATCAGGACTGTAGAGATACAGGTATCAGACCTCTCATCAGGACTGTAGAGATACAGGTATCAGACCTCTCATCAGGACTAGAGATACAGGTATCAGACCTCTCATCAGGACTGTAGAGATACAGGTATCAGACCTCTCATCAGGACTGTAGAGATACAGGTATCAGACCTCTCATCAGGACTGTAGAGATACAGGTATCAGACCTCTCATCAGGACTGTAGAGATACAGGTATCAGACCTCTCATCAGGACTGTAGAGATACAGGTATCAGACCTCTCATCAGGACTGTAGAGATACAGGTATCAGACCTCTCATCAGGACTGTAGAGATACAGGTATCAGACCTCTCATCAGGACTAGAGATACAGGTATCAGACCTCTCATCAGGACTGTAGAGATACAGGTATCAGACCTCTCATCAGGACTGTAGAGATACAGGTATCAGACCTCTCATCAGGACTGTAGAGATACAGGTATCAGACCTCTCATCAGGACTAGAGATACAGGTATCAGACCTCTCATCAGGACTAGAGATACAGGTATCAGACCTCTCATCAGGACTGTAGAGATACAGGTATCAGACCTCATCAGGACTGTAGAGATACAGGTATCAGACCTCTCATCAGGACTGTAGAGATACAGGTATCAGACCTCTCATCAGGACTAGAGATACAGGTATCAGACCTCTCATCAGGACTGTAGAGATACAGGTATCAGACCTCTCATCAGGACTGTAGAGATACAGGTATCAGACCTCTCATCAGGACTGTAGAGATCAGTATCAGACCTCTCATCAGGACTGTAGAGATACAGGTATCAGACCTCTCATCAGGACTGTAGAGATACAGGTATCAGACCTCTCATCAGGACTGTAGAGATACAGGTATCAGACCTCTCATCAGGACTGTAGAGATACAGGTATCAGACCTCTCATCAGGACTGTAGAGATACAGGTATCAGACCTCTCATCAGGACTGTAGAGATACAGGTATCAGACCTCTCATCAGGACTGTAGAGATACAGGTATCAGACCTCTCATCAGGACTGTAGAGATACAGGTATCAGACCTCTCATCAGGACTGTAGAGATACAGGTATCAGACCTCTCATCAGGACTGTAGAGATACAGGTATCAGACCTCTCATCAGGACTAGAGATACAGGTATCAGACCTCTCATCAGGACTGTAGAGATACAGGTATCAGACCTCTCATCAGGACTGTAGAGATACAGGTATCAGACCTCTCATCAGGACTAGAGATACAGGTATCAGACCTCTCATCAGGACTGTAGAGATACAGGTATCAGACCTCTCATCAGGACTGTAGAGATACAGGTATCAGACCTCTCATCAGGACTAGAGATACAGGTATCAGACCTCTCATCAGGACTGTAGAGATACAGGTATCAGACCTCTCATCAGGACTGTAGAGATACAGGTATCAGACCTCTCATCAGGACTGTAGAGATACAGGTATCAGACCTCTCATCAGGACTAGAGATACAGGTATCAGACCTCTCATCAGGACTGTAGAGATACAGGTATCAGACCTCTCATCAGGACTAGAGATACAGGTATCAGACCTCTCATCAAGACTGTAGAGATACAGGTATCAGACCTCTCATCAGGACTGTAGAGATACA
>NC_088225.1:34411899-34421299 GCF_036934945.1 Oncorhynchus masou masou
ATAGTCCGACCAGGGACACCATAACTCATCTATAGTCCGACCAGGGACACCAGAACTCATCTATAGTCCAACCAGAACTCATCTATAGTCCAGCCAGGGACACCAAAACTCATCTATAGTCCAGGCAGGGACACCAAAACTCATCTATAGTCCAATCAGGGACACCAAAACTCATCTATAGTCCGACCAGGGACACCAAAACTCATCTATAGTCCAACCAGGGACACCAAAACTCATCTATAGTCCAACCAGAGACACCAGAACTCATCTATAGTCCAACCACAACTCATCTATAGTCCAACCAGAGACACCAGAAGTCATCTATAGTCCAGCCAAGGACACCAAAACTCATCTATAGTCCAGCCAGGGACACCAAAACTCATCTATAGTCCAACCAGAGACACCAGAGGTCCTCTATAGTCCGACCAGGGACACCAGAACTCATCTATAGTCCAACCAGAGACACCAGAGGTCCTCTATAGTCCGACCAGGGACACCAGAAGTCCTCTATAGTCCGACCAGGGACACCAGAACTCATCTATAGTCCAACCAGAGACACCAGAAGTCATCTATAGTCCAACCAGGGACACCAGAACTCATCTATAGTCCGACCAGGGACACCAGAACTCATCTATAGTCTGACCAGAGACACCAGAAGTCATCTATAGTCCAGCCAGGGACACCAGAAGTCCTCTATAGTCCGACCAGGGACACCAGAACTCATCTATAGTCTGACCAGAGACACCAAAACCCATCTATAGTCCAACCAGAGACACCAGAAGTCCTCTATAGTCCGACCAGGGACACCAGAACTCATCTATAGTCCGACCAGAGACACCAGAACTCATCTATAGTCCAACCAGAGACACCAGAACTCATCTATAGTCCAATCAGGGACACCAGAACTCATCTATAGTCCGACCAGGGACACCAGAAGTCATCTATAGTCCGACCAGGGACACCAGAAGTCATCTATAGTCCGACCAGGGACACCAGAACTCATCTATAGTCCAACCAGGGACACCAGAAGTCCTCTATAGTCCGACCAGGGACACCAGAACCCATCTATAGTCCAACCAGAGACACCATAACTCATCTATAGTCTGACCAGGGACACCAGAACTCATCTATAGTCCAACCAGAGACACCAAAACCCATCTATAGTCCAACCAGAGACACCAGAAGTCATCTATAGTCCGACCAGGGACACCAGAACTCATCTATAGTCCGACCAGGGACACCAGAAGTCATCTATAGTCCGACCAGGGACACCAGAAGTCCTCTATAGTCCGACCAGGGACACCAGAAGTCATCTATAGTCCAGCCAGGGACACCAGAAGTCCTCTATAGTCCGACCAGGGACACCAGAAGTCACCTCAGATTGCAGCACACATATTTAGGATCTTAATTTGACCAGTTTTTTTCATTGCAAAATAATGCTGCAGAGTTAAAGGCGTTTTAACGTGTCGTCCATAATGTTGATCGTTGGTTCGTCCGGAGAAAAAGTAGGCTTCATTGCTTTCATCACATGTTTGTTGTGTTTCAGCCTGAGAATAAATAAGTTGACACTGGTCTACACACAATACCCCATAATGTCAGAGCAGAATCATGTATTTACAAAGGTTTACAAACGTCTTGCATCAATCATTCTATGTCACCTTTATTTAACTAGGCAAGTCAGTTAAAGAACAAATTCCTATGTTTGAGGACGTCCTACCGGGGAACAACAGTGCCTTTTTCAGGGGGCAGAACAACAGATTTGTTTTTGCCTTGTCAGCTCAGCTTCCGTCTTGCAACTATTTCTCTAAACACTCATTCATGTGTGTACAGGTGTGTTTTTTGTAGGTGTTTATGCAAAGCAGGTACATGTTGCTGTCCATCTGTGAATTGTTGTGTCCATATATTATCATAATGTCTGGGTACATACAATATCTGTGAACAAAATATTTTACGTTAAAATGTTTCAGCATATATACATATATATACAGGGGGTGGGGAGACTATATATATACAGGGGGTGGGGAGACTATATATATATATACAGGGGGTGGGGAGACTATATATATATACAGGGGGTGGGAGACTATATATATACAGGGGGTGGGGAGACTATATATATATATACAGGGGTGGGGAGACTATATATATATATACCGGGGGAGGGGAGACTATATATATATATACAGGGGGTGGGGAGACTATATATATATACAGGGGGTGGGGAGACTATATATATACAGGGGGTGGGGAGACTATATATATACAGGGGGTGGGGAGACTATATATATATATACAGGGGGTGGGGAGACTATATATACAGGGGGTGGGAGACTATATATACACAGGGGGTGGGAGACTGTATATATATACAGGGGGTGGGGAGACTATATATATACAGGGGGTGGGGAGACTATATATATATACACAGGGGGTGGGGAGACTATATATATATATACAGGGGGTGGGGAGACTATATATATATACAGGGGGTGGGAGACTATATATACACAGGGGGTGGGAGACTGTATATATATACAGGGGGTGGGGAGACTATATATATACAGGGGTGGGGAGACTATATATATATACACAGGGGGTGGGGAGACTATATATCTACAGGGGTGGGGAGACTATATATATATACACAGGGGGTGGGGAGACTATATATATATACAGGGGGTGGGGAGACTATATATATACAGGGGGTGGGGAGACTATATATATACAGGGGGTGGGGAGACTATATATATATACAGGGGGTGGGGAGACTATATATATGCAGGGGGTGGGGAGACTATATATATACAGGGGGTGGGGAGACTATATATATACAGGGGGTGGGGAGACTATATATATACAGGGGGTGGGGAGACTATATATATGCAGGGGGTGGGGAGACTATATATATACAGGGGGTGGGGAGACTATATATATACAGGGGGTGGGGAGACTATATATATATATACAGGGGGGTGGGAGACTATATATATACAGGGGGTGGGAGACTATATATATATACAGGGGGTGGGGAGACTATATATATCAGGGGTGGGGAGACTATATATATATATATACAGGGGGTGGGGGGACTATATATATACAGGGGGTGGGGAGACTATATATATATACAGGGGGAGGGGAGACTATATATATACAGGGGGAGGGGAGACTATATATATATACAGGGGGAGGGGAGACTATATACAAATTGGTGAATTCACCTTATGACATTCAGTGCAATAGTGCATCTAAATCATTTAAGGGGGGGGGGGGGGTGAGAAGGATTACTTTATCCTATCCTAGGTATTCCTTAAAGAGGTGGGGTTTCAGGTGTCTCCGGAAGGTGGTGATTGACTCCGCTGTCCTGGCGTCGTGAGGGAGTTTGTTCCACCATTGGGGGGCCAGAGCAGCGAACAGTTTTGACTGGGCTGAGCGGGAACTGTACTTCCTCAGTGGTAGGGAGGCGAGCAGGCCAGAGGTGGATGAACGCAGTGCCCTTGTTTGGGTGTAGGGCCTGATCAGAGCCTGGAGGTACTGCGGTGCCGTTCCCCTCACAGCTCCGTAGGCAAGCACCATGGTCTTGTAGCGGATGCGAGCTTCAACTGGAAGCCAGTGGAGAGAGCGGAGGAGCGGGGTGACGTGAGAGAACTTGGGAAGGTTGAACACCAGACGGGCTGCGGCGTTCTGGATGAGTTGTAGGGGTTTAATGGCACAGGCAGGGAGCCCAGCCAACAGCGAGTTGCAGTAATCCAGACGGGAGATGACAAGTACCTGGATTAGGACCTGCGCCGCTTCCTGTGTGAGGCAGGGTCGTACTCTGCGGATGTTGTAGAGCATGAACCTACAGGAACGGGCCACCGCCTTGATGTTAGTTGAGAACGACAGGGTGTTGTCCAGGATCACGCCAAGGTTCTTAGCGCTCTGGGAGGAGGACACAATGGAGTTGTCAACCGTGATGGCGAGATCATGGAACGGGCAGTCCTTCCCCGGGAGGAAGAGCAGCTCCGTCTTGCCGAGGTTCAGCTTGAGGTGGTGATCCGTCATCCACACTGATATGTCTGCCAGACATGCAGAGATGCGATTCGCCACCTGGTCATCAGAAGGGGGAAAGGAGAAGATTAATTGTGTGTCGTCTGCATAGCAATGATAGGAGAGACCATGTGAGGTTATGACAGAGCCAAGTGACTTGGTGTATAGCGAGAATAGGAGAGGCCCTAGAACAGAGCCCTGGGGGACACCAGTGGTGAGAGCGCGTGGCGAGGAGACAGATTCTCGCCACGCCACCTGGTAGGAGCGACCTGTCAGGTAGGACGTAATCCAAGCGTGGGCCGCGCCGGAGATGCCCAACTCGGAGAGGGTGGAGAGGAGGATCTGATGGTTCACAGTATCGAAGGCAGCCGATAGGTCTAGAAGGATGAGAGCAGAGGAGAGAGAGTTAGCTTTAGCAGTGCGGAGCGCCTCCGTGATACAGAGAAGAGCAGTCTCAGTTGAATGACTAGTCTTGAAACCTGACTGATTTGGATCAAGAAGGTCATTCTGAGAGAGATAGCGGGAGAGCTGGCCAAGGACGGCACGTTCAAGAGTTTTGGAGAGAAAAGAAAGAAGGGATACTGGTCTATAGTTGTTGGCATCGGAGGGATCGAGTGTAGGTTTTTTCAGAAGGGGTGCAACTCTCGCTCTCTTGAAGACGGAAGGGACGTAGCCAGCGGTCAGGGATGAGTTGATGAGCGAGGTGAGGTAAGGGAGAAGGTCTCCGGAAATGGTCTGGAGAAGAGAGGAGGGGATAGGGTCAAGCGGGCAGGTTGTTGGGCGGCCGGCCGTCACAAGAAGCGAGATTTCATCTGGAGAGAGAGGGGAGAAAGAGGTCAGAGCACAGGGTAGGGCAGTGTGAGCAGAACCAGCGGTGTCGTTTGACTTAGCAAACGAGGATCGGATGTCGTCGACCTTCTTTTCAAAATGGTTGACGAAGTCATCTGCGGAGAGGGAGGGGGGGGGGGGGGAGGAGGATTCAGGAGGGAGGAGAAGGTGGCAAAGAGCTTCCTAGGGTTAGAGGCAGATGCTTGGAATTTAGAGTGGTAGAAAGTGGCTTTAGCAGCAGAGACAGAGGAGGAAAATGTAGAGAGGAGGGAGTGAAAGGATGCCAGGTCCGCAGGAGGCGAGTTTTCCTCCATTTCCGCTCAGCTGCCCGGAGCCCTGTTCTGTGAGCTCGCAATGAGTCGTCGAGCCACGGAGCGGGAGGGGAGGACCGAGCCGGCCTGGAGGATAGGGGACATAGAGAGTCAAAGGATGCAGAAAGGGAAGAGAGGAGGGTTGAGGAGGCAGAATCAGGAGATAGGTTGGAGAAGGTTTGAGCAGAGGGAAGAGATGATAGGATGGAAGAGGAGAGAGTAGCGGGAGAGAGAGAGCGAAGGTTGGGACGGCGCGATACCATCTGAGTAGGGGTAGTGTGGGAAGTGTTGGATGAGAGCGAGAGAGAAAAGGATACAAGGTAGTGTTCGGAGACTTGGAGGGGAGTTGTAATGAGGTTAGTGGAAGAACAGCATCTAGTAAAGATGAGGTCGAGCGTATTGCCTGCCTTGTGAGTAGGGGGGGGGGAGGTGAGAGGGTGAGGTCAAAAGAGGAGAGGAGTGGAAAGAAGGAGGCAGAGAGGAATGAGTCAAAGGTAGACGTGGGGAGGTTAAAGTCACCCAGGACTGTGAGAGGTGAGCCGTCCTCAGGAAAGGAGCTTATCAAGGCATCAAGCTCATTGATGAACTCTCCGAGGGAACCTGGAGGGCGATAAATGATAAGGATGTTAAGCTTGAAAGGGCTGGTAACTGTGACAGCATGGAATTCAAAGGAGGCGATAGACAGATGGGTAAGGGGAGAAAGAGAGAATGACCACTTGGGAGAGATGAGGATCCCGGTGCCACCACCCCGCTGACCAGAAGCTCTCGGGGTGTGCGAGAACACGTGGGCGGATGAAGAGAGAGCAGTAGGAGTAGCAGTGTTATCTGTGGTGATCCATGTTTCCGTCAGTGCCAAGAAGTCGAGGGACTGGAGGGAGGCATAGGCTGAGATGAACTCTGCCTTGTTGGCCGCAGATCGGCAGTTCCAGAGGCTACCGGAGACCTGGAACTCCACGTGGGTCGTGCGCGCTGGGACAACCAGATTAGGGTGGCCGCGGCCACGCGGTGTGGAGCATATACAGGGGGAGGGGAGTTCCAGGTCTCCGGTAGCCTCTGGAACTGCCGATCTGCGGGGAGGGGAGACTATATATACAGGGGGGGAGATTTATACAGCACATTCAAAAAATATTCAGACCCCTTTGGCTTTTTCCACATTACGTTACAGCCTGATTCTAAAGGGGATTGTCTATGAACACATTAAGTCATGATTATATGACAAGGTGCTAGGATAACTTAATATCGCTCAAATTGAGAACACCTGGTTTTGTGCATGTGGGGACGAGAGAGAGAGCGTGAGACAGAGAGAGAGACAGAGAGCGAGAGCGAGACAGGGAGAGCGAGAGACAGAGAGAGAGAGAGAGAGAGAGAGACAGAGAGAGAGAGCGAGAGAGGGAAGGAAAGAAGGAAGATTAGAGGGATGTAAATGTCTCATACAGACCTAGAAAAAGAGAGAGACAGAGAGAGAGAGAGAGTGAGGTGAGGAGGAGAGAAGTGCTGACACAGTTAAAGCCATAGTAAAGTGTAAGAAGGAAGAGAATGAGAGAGACTATTGAACTAAATTACATGGATGGATAGATGGACTAATCCTAATGTAGTGGGATGTCTACACACACACACACACACACACACACACACACACACACACACACACACACACACACACACACACACACACACACACACACACACACACACACACACACACACTCTCTCTCTCTATCTCCTTCTGCAGGTCCAGCTGTGTTGGTGTCTGTTCTCTGGGCTGTAAACACTCTGGTGCATCTTGGGACAGACAGAGAGGATCGTGGGTAAAGGATAGAGGCCAGAGGCTTTCTTTTCCTAAATCATTAATTCATTCAAGTATGTTTAAATAACAAACGATGCAACATAAAAACTGTTTTTCCTACAAGACAATTAAGATCTGATGTGACCATTTGTTTAGATCTGGGATCTCCATCTTTACTTCCTGTCTTCTCAAACTCACTCCATCTTTACTTCCTGTCTTCTCAAACTCACTCCATCTTTACTTCCTGTGTTCTCAAACTCAAACTCACTCCATCTTTACTTCCTGTGTTCTCAAACTCACTCCATCTTTACTTCCTGTGTTCTCAAACTCAAACTCACTCCATCTTTACTTCCTGTGTTCTCAAACTCAAACTCACTCCATTTCTACTTCCTGTGTTCTCAAACTCACTCCATCTTTACTTCCTGTGTTCTCAAACTCAAACTCACTCCATCTCTACTTCCTGTGTTCTCAAACTCACTCCATCTCTACTTCCTGTGTTCTCAAACTCAAAATCACTCCATCTCTACTTCCGGTCTTTACTTCCTGTTCTTTAAGATCTGATGTGACCATTTGTTTAGATCAAGGAGAACAGGTGGGTGGAATGAAGCTGATCTGATGTTGATCTGATCTGATGTTTGTCTGGTCTGATGTTGATCTGATGTTGATCTGATCTGACGTTGATCTGATCTGATGTTTGTCTGGTCTGATGTTGATCTGATGTTGATCTGATCTGACGTTGATCTGATCTGATGTTGATCTGATCTGATGTTGATCTGGTCTGATGTTGATCTAATCTGATGTTGATCTGGTCTGATGTAATCTGATAGTCTGCTATGGTTTTAAAAAAAAGACTCACCACCATTCCGTCCTGTTTTCTCTCTGTCCTCTCCTCCATTCCTTCCTGTTTTCTCTCTGTCCTCTCCTCCATTCCTTCCTGTTTTCTCTCTGTCCTCTCCTCCATTCCTTCCTGTTTTCTCTCTGTCCTCTCCTCCATTCCTTCCTGTTTTCTCTCTGTCCTCTCCTCCATTCCTTCCTGTTTTCTCTCTGTCCTCTCCTCCATTCCTTCCTGTTTTCTCTCTGTCCTCTCCTCCATTCCTTCCTGTTTTCTCTCTGTCCTCTCCTCCATTCCTTCCTGTTTTTTTCTCTCTGTCCTCTCCTCCATTCCTTCCTGTTTTCTCTCTGTCCTCTCCTCCATTCCTTCCTGTTTTTCTCTCTGTCCTGTTTTCTCTCCATTCCTTCCTGTTTTCTCTCTGTCCTCTCCTCCATTCCTTCCTGTTTTCTCTCTGTCCTCTCCTCCATTCCTTCCTGTTTTCTCTCTGTCCTCTCCTCCATTCCTTCCTGTTTTCTCTCTGTCCTCTCCTCCATTCCTTCCTGTTTTCTCTCTGTCCTCTCCTCCATTCCTTCCTGTTTTCTCCATTCCTTCCTGTCCTCTCATCTCCATTCCTTCCTGTTTTCTCTCTGTCCTCTCCTCCATTCCTTCCTGTTTTCTCTCTGTCCTCTCCTCCATTCCTTCCTGTTTTCTCTCTGTCCTCTCCTCCATTCCTTCCTGTTTTCTCTCTGTCCTCTCCTCCATTCCTTCCTGTTTTCTCTCTGTCCTCTCCTCCATTCCTTCCTGTTTTCTCTCTGTCCTCTCCTCCATTCCTTCCTGTTTTCTCTCTGTCCTCTCCTCCATTCCTTCCTGTTTCTCTCTGTCCTCCATTCCTTCCTGTTTTCTCTCTGTCCTCTCCTCCATTCCTTCCTGTTTTCTCTCTGTCCTCTCCTCCATTCCTTCCTGTCCTCTCCTCCATTCCTTCCTGTTTTCTCTCTGTCCTCTCCTCCATTCCTTCCTGTTTTCTCTCTGTCCTCTCCTCCATTCCTTCCTGTTTTCTCTCTGTCCTCTCCTCCATTCCTTCCTGTTTTCTCTCTGTCCTCTCCTCCATTCCTTCCTGTTTTCTCTCTGTCCTCTCCTCCATTCCTTCCTGTTTTCTCTCTGTCCTCTCCTCCATTCCTTCCTGTTTTCTCTCTGTCCTCTCCTCCATTCCTTCCTGTTTTTTCTCTCTCCTTCCTCTCCTCCATTCCTTCCTGTTTTCTCTGTCCTCTCCTCCATTCCTTCCTGTTTTCTCTTGGTCCTCTCCTCCATTCCTTCCTGTTTTCTCTCTGTCCTCTCCTCCATTCCTTCCTGTTTTCTCTCTGTCCTCTCCTCCATTCCTTCCTGTTTTCTCTTCTGTCCTCTCTCCTCCATTCCTTCCTGTTTTCTCTCTGTCCTCTCCTCCATTCCTTCCTGTTTTCTCTCTGTCCTCTCCTCCATTCCTTCCTGTTTTCTCTTTCCATTCCTTCCTGTCCTCTGTCCTCCATTCCTTCCTGTTTTCTCTCTGTCCTCTCCTCCATTCCTTCCTGTTTTCTCTCTGTCCTCTCCTCCATTCCTGTTTTTCCTGTTTCCTCCATTCCTTCCTGTTTTCCTCTCCTC
>NC_088225.1:34421799-34429299 GCF_036934945.1 Oncorhynchus masou masou
GCTGAATACAGGGTTCATGATGCTCTATAAGGATATAGTCCCTGAATACAGGGTTCATGATGCTCTAGAAGAATATAGTCCCTGGTCTGAATACAGGGTTAATGATGCTCTTGCAGGATATAGTCCCTGGTCTGAATACAGGGTTCATGATGCTCTAGAAGGATATAGTCCCTGGCCTGAATACAGGGTTCATGTTGCTCTAGTTGGATATAGTCCCTGAATAAAGGGTTCATGATGCTCTAGAAGGATAAAGTCGCTGGGCTGATTACAGGGTTCATGTTGCTCTAGAAGGATATAGTCCCTGAATACAGGGTTCATGTTGCTCTAGAAGGATATAGTCCCTGGTCTGAATACAGGGTTCATGTTGCTCTAGTTGGATATAGTCCCTGAATAAAGGGTTCATGATGCTCTAGAAGGATAAAGTCGCTGGGCTGATTACAGGGTTCATGTTGCTCTAGAAGGATATAGTCCCTGGTCTGAATACAGGGTTCATGATGCTCTAGAAGGATATAGTCCCTGGTCTGAATACAGGGTTCATGATGCTCTAGAAGGATATAGTCCCTGGTCTTAATACAGGGTTCATGTTGCTCTATAAGGATATAGTCCCTGAATACAGGGTTCATGTTGCTCTAGAAGGATATAGTCCCTGGATACAGGGTTCATGTTGCTCTAGAAGGATATAGTCCCTGAATACAGGGTTCATGATGCTCTAGAAGGATAAAGTCGCTGGGCTGATTACAGGGTTCATGTTGCTCTAGAAGGATATAGTCCCTGGTCTGAATACAGGGTTCATGTTGCTCTAGAAGGATATAGTCCCTGGTCTGAATACAGGGTTCATGTTGCTCTAGAAGGATATAGTCCCTGAATACAGGGTTCATGTTGCTCTAGAAGGATATAGTCCCTGAATACAGGGTTCATGTTGCTCTAGAAGGATATAGTCCCTGAATACAGGGTTCATGATGCTCTAGAAGGATAAAGTCGCTGGGCTGATTACAGGGTTCATGTTGCTCTAGAAGGATATAGTCCCTGGTCTGAATACAGGGTTCATGTTGCTCTAGAAGGATATAGTCCCTGGTCTGAATACAGGGTTCATGATGCTCTAGAAGGATATAGTCCCTGAATACAGGGTTCATGATGCTCTAGAAGGATATAGTCCCTGGTCTGAATACAGGGTTCATGTTGCTCTAGAAGGACATAGTCCCTGAATACAGGGTTCATGTTGCTCTAGAAGGATATAGTCCCTGGGTTTGAGGGATCTGATGGAGGGATCTGATGGAGGGGATCTGATGGAGGTGATCTGATGGAGGGATCTGATGGAGGGGATCTGATGGAGGGATCTGATGGAGGGGATCTGATGGAGGGGATCTGATGGAGGGATCTGATGGAGGGGATCTGATGGAGGGATCTGATGGAGGGATCTGATGGAGTGGATCTGATGGAGGGATCTGATGGAGGATCTGATGGAGGATCTGATGGAGGGGATCTGATGGAGGGGATCTGATGGAGGGGATCTGATGGAGGGATCTGATGGAGGATCTGATGGAGGGATCGATGGAGGGATCTGATGGAGGATCTGATGGAGGGGATCTGATGGAGGGATCTGATGGAGGGATCTGATGGAGGGATCTGATGGAGGGGATCTGATGGAGGATTTGATTGAGGGATCTGATGGAGGGGATCTGATGGAGGGATCTGATGGGAGGATCTGATAGAGGGGATCTGATGGAGGGATCTGATGGAGGGATCTGATGGAGTGGATCTGATGGAGGGATCTGATGGAGGATCTGATGGAGGGATCTGATGGAGAGATCTGATGGAGGATCTGATGGAGAGGGATCTGATGGAGGGATCTGATGGAGGGATCTGATGGAGGGATCTGATGGAGGGGATCTGATGGAGGGATCTGATGGAGGGATCTGATGGAGGGATCTGATGGAGGGATCTGATGGAGGGATCTGATGGAGGGATCTGATGGAGGGATTTGATTGAGGGATCTGATGGAGGGGATCTGATGGAGGGATCTGATGGAGGGATCTGATGGAGGATCTGATGGAGGATCTGATGGAGGGGACCTGATGGATCTGGGATCTGATGGAGGATCTGATGGAGGATCTGATGGAGGGATCTGATGGAGGATCTGATGGAGGGATCTGATGGAGGGGATCTGATGGAGGGATCTGATGGAGGGATCTGATGGAGGGATCTGATGGAGGGATCTGATGGAGGGATCTGATGGAGGGATCTGATGGAGGGGATCTGATGGAGGGGATCTGATGGAGGGATCTGATGGAGGGGATGGAGGATCTGATGGAGGGATCTGATGGAGGGATCTGATGGAGGGATCTGATGGAGGGGATGGAGGGATGATGGAGGATCTGATGGAGGGGATCTGATGGAGGATCTGATGGAGGGATGTGTGATGGAGGATCTGATGGAGGGATCTGATGGAGGGGATGTGATGGAGGGATCTGATGGAGGGGATGTGATGGAGGGGATCTGATGGAGGGATCTGATGGAGGGGATCTGATGGAGGGGATCTGATGGAGGATCTGATGGAGGGATCTGATGGAGGGATCTGATGGAGGGATCTGATGGAGGATGTGATGGAGGGGATCTGATGGAGGATCTGATGGAGGGATCTGATGGAGGGATCTGATGGAGGGATGTGATGGAGGGATCTGATGGAGGATGTGATGGAGGGATCTGATGGAGGGATCTGATGGAGGGATCTGATGGAGGGCATCTGATGGAGGGGATGGAGGGGATCTAATGGAGGGATCTGATGGAGGGATCTGATGGAGGGGATCTGATGGAGGGGATCTGATGGAGGGATCTGATGGAGGGATGGGAGGGGATCTGATGGAGGGATCTGATGGAGGGATCAGATGGAGGATCTGATGGAGGATCTGATGGAGGGATCTGATGGAGGGGATCTGATGGAGGGATCAGATGGAGGGATCTGATGGAGGGGATCTGATGGAGGGGATCTGATGGAGGGATCTGATGGAGGGGATCTGATGGAGGGGATCTGATGGAGGGATCTGATGGAGGGGATCTGATGGAGGGGATCTGATGGAGGGATCTGATTGAGTGATCTGATGGAGGGATCTGATGGAGGGATCTGATGGAGGGATCTGATGGAGGGATCTGATGGAGGGGATCTGATGGAGGGATCTGATGGAGGGATCTGATGGAGGGGATCTGATGGAGGGGATCTGATGGAGGGATCTGATGGAGGGATCTGATGGAGGGGATCTGATGGAGGGGTTCTGATGGAGGGATTTGATGGAGGGGATCTGATGGAGGGATTTGATGGAGGGATCTGATGGAGAGGATCTGATGGAGGGATCTGATGGAGGGATCTGATGGAGGGATCTGATGGAGGGGATCTGATGGAGGGATCTGATGGAGGGATCTGATGGAGGGATCTGATGGAGGGATCTGATGGAGGGGATCTGAAGGAGGGATCTGATGGAGGGATCTGATGGAGGGATCTGATGGAGGGATCTGATGGAGGGGTTCTGATGGAGGGGTTTGTAATCCATAGATCGTTGAATAAATTTAATTTTGAACTGATTTCCTTTTTAAACTGTAAAAAAGTATTTGAAATTGTTAAATTTAAATGTATTTTAATAAATACATTTTAATTCAGTGTATATTACATCTTTACCTCTTTACTTAGTCAGCAGTTTGTTGTGTTGCAGCCTGAACATCAAAATGGATTAAATATTTGTTTTTCTCCATTTTATTTAAACACAATTGCCTCATAAATGACAAAGATCACCCCATAAATGACAAAGATCACCTCATAAATGACAAAGATCACCCCATAAATGACAAAGATCACCCCATAAATGACAAAGATTACCCCATAAATGACAATGATCACCCCACAAATGACAAAGATCACCCCATAAATGACAAAGATCACCCCATAAATGACAAAGATCACCCCATAATGACAAAGATCACCCCATAAATGACAAAGATCACCTCATAAATGACAAAGATCACCCCATAAATGACAAAGATCACCCCATAAATGACAAAGATTACCCCATAAATGACAATGATCACCCCATAAATGACAATAATCACCCCATAAATGACAAAGATCACCCCATAATGACAAAGATCACCCCATAAATGACAAAGATCACCCCATAAATGACAAAGATCACCCCATAATGACAAAGATCACCCCATAAATGACAATGATCACCCCATAAATGACAAAGATCACCCCATAATGACAAAGATCACCCCATAATGACAAAGATCACCCATAAATGACAAAGATCACCCCATAATGACAAAGATCACCCCATAAATGACAAAGATCATCCCATAAATGACAAAGATCACCCCATAAATGACAAAGATCACCCCATAAATGACAAAGATCACCCCATAAATGACAAAGATCACCCCATAATGACAAAGATCACCCCATAATGACAAAGATCACCCCATAATGACAAAGATCACCCCATAAATGACAAAGGTCACCCCATAAATGACAAAGATCACCCCATAAATGACAAATATCACCCCATAATGACAAAGATAACCCCATAAATGACAAAGATCACCCCATAATGACAAAGATCACCCCATAAATGACAAAGATCACTCCATAATGACAAAGATCACCCCATAAATGTATTTGTATTTATTTCACTTTTATTTAACCAGGTAGACAAGTTGAGAACAAGTTCTCATTTACAATTGCTATCTGGCCAGGATAAAGCAAAGCAGTGCGACACAAACAACACAGAGTGACACATGGAGCAAAACAAACATACAGTCAATAATACAGTATAAACAAGTCTTTATACGATGTGAGCAAATGAGGTGAGATAAGGAGGTAAAGGTTTTACTTGTATTTAAGAGCAATTGGAGGCCACGGAAGGAGAGTTGTATGGCATTGAAGCTTGCCTGGAGGGTTGTTAACACAGTGTCCAAAGAAGGGCCAGAAGTATACAGAATGGTGTCGTCTGCGTAGAGGTGGATCAGAGAATCACCAGCAGCAAGAGCGACATCATTGATGTATATAGAGAAGAGAGTTGGCCCAAGAATTGAACCCTGTGGCACCCCCATAGAGACTGCCAGAGGTCTGGACAGCAGACCCTCCGATTTGACACACTGAACTCTATCAGAGAAGTAGTTGGTGAACCAGGCGAGGCAATGATTTGAGAAACCAAGGCTGTCGAGTCTGCCGATGAGGATGCAGTGATTGACAGAGTCGAAAGCCTTGGCCAGGTCGATGAATATGGCTGCATAGTACTGTCTTTTATCGATGGCGGTTAAGATATCGTTTAGGACTTTGAGCGTGGCTGAGGTGCACCCATGACCAGCTCGGAAACCAGATTGCATAGCCGAGAATGTACGGTGAGATTCGACATGGTCGGTAATCTGTTTGTTGACTTGGCTTTCGAAGACCTTAGAAAGGCATGGTAGGATAGATATAGGTCTGTAACAGTTTGGGTCCAGAGTGTCCCCCCCTTTGAAGAGGGGGATGACCGCAGCTGCTTTCCAATCTTTGGGAATCTCAGACGACACGAAAGAGAGGTTGAACAGGCTAGTAATACGGGTGGCAACAATTTCGGCAGACAATTTTAGAAAGAAAGGGTCCAGATTGTCGAGCCCGGCTGATTTGTAGCTCTTTCAGAACATCAGCTGAACGGATTTGGGAGAAGGAGAAATGGGGAAGGCTTGGGAGAGTTGCTGTGGGGGTGCAGTGCTGTTGACCGGGTTAGGGGTAGCCAGGTGGAAAGCATGGCCAGCCATAGAAAAATGCTTATTGAAATTCTCAATTATGGTGGATTTATCAGTGGTGACAGTGTTTCCTATCTTCAGAGCAGTGGGCAGCTGGGAGGAGGTGTTCTTATTCTCCATGGACTTTACAGTGTCCCAGAACTTTTTGGAGTTAGTGTTGCAGGAAGCAAATTTCTGCTTGAAAAAGCTAGCCTTGGCTCTTCTAACTGCCTGTGCATAATGGTTTCTAGCTTCCCTGAACAGCTGCATATCACCGGGGCTTACAAAGATCACCCCATAAATGACAAAGTGATACGACGTTTTAAGAAATGTATTCAACATCAAATACAGAAATATCTCATTTACATAAGTATTTATACCCCTTAGTCAAAACTTTGTAGAACCACCTTTGGCAGTGATTACATCTGTGAGTCTTTCTGGGTAAGTCTCTAAGAGCTGTGAGTCTTTCTGGCTAAGTCTCTAAGAACTGTGAGTGTTTCTGGGTAAGTCTCTAAGAGCTGTGAGTCTTTCTGGGTAAGTCTCTAAGAGCTGTGAGTCTTTCTGGGTAAGTCTCTAAGAGCTGTGAGTCTTTCTGGGTAAGTCTCTAAGAGCTGTGAGTCCTTCTGGTTAAGTCTCTAAGAGCTGTGAGTCTTTCTGGGTAAGTCTCTAAGAGTGATTACAGCTGTCAGTGTTTCTGGGTAAGTCTCTAAGAGTGATTACAGCTGTGAGTCTTTCTGGGTAAGTCTCTCAGAGCGATTACAGCCATGAAGAGCACGTTTCCAGCCCACTGAAGGCGGCTACGACGGCGAACTGGTGAGACCGACGAGCACGCAGATAAGATTCCCTGAGACGGTGTATGAAAAGTTTGTGCAGAAATTCTTCAGTTGTGCTCAAAACTCCTCAGTTTCATCATCTTCATCATCATCAGCTGTCCTGGTGTCATAGATCCCCGCAGGCGAAGAAGCTGGGTTGTGGATGTGCTGTGCTGCCGTGGTTACAGACTGGTAATCACACGGTTGGACCTACAGCCAAATTCTCTAAAACATTGTTATGGTATAGACATGAAAATTAAATTCTCTGACAACAGCTCTGTTAGACATTAATGCAGTCAGCATGACAACTGCACACTCCCTCAAAACCTTGAGAAAATCTGTGGCATTGTGTTGTTGTGACAAAACGGGAACGTTTATTATAACCCCAGCACAAGGTGCACCTGTGTAATGATCATGCTGTTTTTCAAAAATCAGCTTCTCGATATGCCAGAACGATCAAAGTGGATGGATTATCTTGGCAAAGGAGAAATGCTCACCGACAGGGATGTAAAACACATGTGAGAGAGAAACAAGCTTTTTGTGCGTATGGAACATTTCTGGGATCTTTTCATTCATCCCTCCCCCTCTACCCCCACAGTGTTGTGTCCCTGAGGAGATACAGTCAATGACTAGAACGCACTACAGTGTTGGCTCTCTCGTAATTCCTTTGGCATGTCCCCCCCCTCTAGATATACATCATAACAGAGACAGGGTGACATCATTAGTCCCCCCCTCTAGATATACATCATAACAGAGACAGGGTGACATCATTAGTCCAGCCCCCCCCCCCCTCTAGATATACATCATAACAGAGACAGGGTGGCATCATTAGTCCAGCCCCCCCCCTCTAGATATACATCATAACAGAGACAGGGTGGCATCATTAGTCCAGCCCCCCCCTCTAGATATACATCATAACAGAGACAGGGTG
>NC_088225.1:34434299-34449299 GCF_036934945.1 Oncorhynchus masou masou
GAGGAGAACTGTGTCTTGTGTCTAAATCTCCTCCTCTGAGGAGAACTGTGTCTTGTGTCTAAATCTCCTCCTCTGAGGAGAACTGTGTCTTGTGTCTAAATCTCCTCCTCTGAGGAGAACTGTGTCTTGTGTCTAAATCTCCTCCTCTGAGGAGAACTGTGTCTGGTGTCTAAATCTCCTCCTCTGAGGAGAACTGTGTCTTGTGTCTAAATCTCCGACCTCGGAGGAGAACTGTGTCTTGTGTCTAAATCTCCTCCTCTAAGGAGAACTGTGTATGGTGTCTAAATCTCCTCCTCTGAGGAGAACTGTGTCTTGTGTCTAAATCTCCTCCTCTGAGGAGAACTGTGTCTTGTGTCTAAATCTCCTCCTCTGAGGAGAACTGTGTCTTGTGTCTAAATCTCCTCCTCTGAGGAGAACTGTGTCTGGTGTCTAAATCTCCTCTGAGGAGAACTGTGTCTTGTGTCTAAATCTCCTCCTCTGAGGAGAACTGTGTCTGGTGTCTAAATCTCCTCCTCTGAGGACAACTGTGTCTGGTGTCTAAATCTCCTCCTCTGAGGAGAACTGTGTCTTGTGTCTAAATCTCCTCCTCTGAGGAGAACTGTGTCTTGTGTCTAAATCTCCTCCTCTGAGGAGAACTGTGTCTTGTGTCTAAATCTCCTCCTCTGAGGAGAACTGTGTCTTGTGTCTAAATCTCCTCCTCTGAGGAGAACTGTGTCTTGTGTCTAAATCTCCTCCTCTGAGGAGAACTGTGTCTTGTGTCTAAATCTCCTCCTCTGAGGAGAACTGTGTCTGGTGTCTAAATCTCCTCCTCTGAGGAGAACTGTGTCTTGTGTCTAAATCTCCTCCTCTGAGGAGAAATGTGTCTTGTGTCTAAATCTCCTCCTCTGAGGAGAACTGTGTCTTGTGTCTAAATCTCCTCCTCTGAGGAGAACTGTGTCTGGTGTCTAAATCTCCTCCTCTGAGGAGAATTGTGTCTTGTGTCTAAATCTCCTCCTCTAAGGAGAACTGTGTCTTGTGTCTAAATCTCCTCCTCTGAGGAGAACTGTGTCTGCTGTCTAAATCTCCTCCTCTGAGGAGAATTGTGTCTTGTGTCTAAATCTCCTCCTCTAAGGAGAACTGTGTCTGGTGTCTAAATCTCCTCCTCTGAGTAGAACTGTGTCTGGTGTCTAAATCTCCTCCTCTGAGGAGAACTGTGTCTTGTGTCTAAATCTCCTCTGAGGAGGATAACTGTGTCTGGTGTCTAAATCTCCTCCTCTGAGGAGAACTGTGTCTTGTGTCTAAATCTCCTCCTCTGAGGAGGAGAACTGTGTCTTGTGTCTAAATCTCCTCCTCTGAGGAGAACTGTGTCTTGTGTCTAAATCTCCTCCTCTAAGGAGAACTGTGTCTTGTGTCTAAATCTCCTCCTCTGAGGAGAACTGTGTCTTGTGTCTAAATCTCCTCCTCTGAGGAGAACTGTGTCTTGTGTCTAAATCTCCTCCTCTGAGGAGAACTGTGTCTGGTGTCTAAATCTCCTCCTCTGAGGAGAACTGTGTCTTGTGTCTAAATCTCCTCTGAGGAGGATAACTGTGTCTGGTGTCTAAATCTCCTCCTCTGAGGAGAACTGTGTCTTGTGTCTAAATCTCCTCCTCTGAGGAGGAGAACTGTGTCTTGTGTCTAAATCTCCTCCTCTGAGGAGAACTGTGTCTTGTGTCTAAATCTCCTCCTCTAAGGAGAACTGTGTCTTGTGTCTAAATCTCCTCCTCTGAGGAGAACTGTGTCTTGTGTCTAAATCTCCTCCTCTGAGGAGAACTGTGTCTTGTGTCTAAATCTCCTCCTCTGAGGATAACTGTGTCTTGTGTCTAAATCTCCTCCTCTGAGGAGAACTGTGTCTTGTGTCTAAATCTCCTCCTCTGAGGAGAACTGTGTCTTGTGTCTAAATCTCCTCTGAGGAGGAGAACTGTGTCTTGTATCTGTCTAAAAAAATGTTTTATCTTTATTTAACTAGGAATTAAGTTAAGAACAAATTTGTATTTACAATGACGGCCTGGAACAGTGGGTTAACTGCCTTGTTCAGGGGGCAGAACGACAGATTTTTACCTTGTCAGCTCGGGGGATACGATCTTGCAACCTTTCGGTGACGAGCACCAACACTCTAAGCCACTTGTCTATCTGCCGCCCCCCCCTATCTAAAACTTGTCCTCCGGGGAGAACTTCGATGTCATCTATATGGATGGATGATCTCCGTGGTAACTTGTGTGTGTTCAGGGGTGTCCTCTCAAGAATGTTGTCTTCTCTCTGTTGTGCCGTGTAGCTCCGCCCCCTCAGGTCGTCACAGATGGGACCTCCTTCCTAGATGGGTGTTGGCTGGTTCAATCTAATTGGATATCTTGGTTTTGTTTATCTTTGGTTTGTTCTGGGGATTTGTCAACAATTGATTTGAAATAAAATAAAATTTAAATCAGATGTGGTATAATTCAATTATTTTCTTATTCCTGTTGGAATAAGCTGGAATAAGGTTGAATGAAATGCTTCCTTCGTCCTAAATCTGAATTACTCATGTTCTCTTGTCTGTGGAATAAGGTTGAATGAAATGCTTCCTTCGTCCTAAGTCTGAATTATTCATGTTCTCTTGTCTGTGGAATAAGGTTGAATGAAATGCTTCCTTCGTCCTAAGTCTGAATTATTCATGTTCTCTTGTCTGTGGAATAAGGTTGAATGAAATGCTTCCTTCGTCCTAAGTCTGAATTACTCATGTTCTCTTGTCTGTGGAATAAGGTTGAATGAAATGCTTCCTTCGTCCTAAGTCTGAATTACTCATGTTCTCTTGTCTGTGGAATAAGGTTGAATGAAATGCTTCCTTCGTCCTAAGTCTGAATTACTCATGTTCTCTTGTCTGTGGAATAAGGTTGAATGAAATGCTTCCTTCGTCCTAAGTCTGAATTACTCATGTTCTCTTGTCTGTGGAATAAGGTTGAATGAAATGCTTCCTTCGTCCTAAGTCTGAATTACTCATGTTCTCTTGTCTGTGGAATAAGGTTGAATGAAATGCTTCCTTCGTCCTAAGTCTGAATTACTCATGTTCTCTTGTCTGTGGAATAAGGTTGAATGAAATGCTTCCTTCGTCCTAAGTCTGAATTACTCATGTTCTCTTGTCTGTGGAATAAGGTTGAATGAAATGCTTCCTTCGTCTTAAGTCTGAATTACTCATGTTCTCTTGTCTGTGGAATAAGGTTGAATGAAATGCTTCCTTCGTCTTAAGTCTGAATTACTCATGTTCTCTTGTCTGTGGAATAAGGTTGAATGAAATGCTTCCTTCGTCCTAAGTCTGAATTATTCATGTTCTCTTGTCTGTGGAATAAGGTTGAATGAAATGCTTCCTTCGTCCTAAGTCTGAATTACTCATGTTCTCTTGTCTGTGGAATAAGGTTGAATGAAATGCTTCCTTCGTCCTAAGTCTGAATTATTCATGTTCTCTTGTCTGTGGAATAAGGTTGAATGAAATGCTTCCTTCGTCCTAAGTCTGAATTACTCATGTTCTCTTGTCTGTGGAATAAGGTTGAATGAAATGCTTCCTTCGTCCTAAGTCTGAATTATTCATGTTCTCTTGTCTGTGGAATAAGGTTGAATGAAGTGCTTCCTTCGTCCTAAGTCTGAATTATTCATGTTCTCTTGTCTGTGGAATAAGGTTGAATGAAATGCTTCCTTCGTCCTAAGTCTGAATTATTCATGTTCTCTTGTCTGTGGAATAAGGTTGAATGAAATGCTTCCTTCGTCCTAAGTCTGAATTATTCATGTTCTCTTGTCCGTGGAATAAGGTTGAATGAAATGCTTCCTTCGTCCTAAGTCTGAATTATTCATGTTCTCTTGTCCGTGGAATAAGGTTGAATGAAATGCTTCCTTCGTCCTAAGTCTGAATTATTCATGTTCTCTTGTCTGTGGAATAAGGTTGAATGAAATGCTTCCTTCGTCCTAAGTCTGAATTATTCATGTTCTCTTGTCTGTGGAATAAGGTTGAATGAAATGCTTCCTTCGTCCTAATGAAGGCTGAATTACTTCTGCTGAGCAGGTCTGATTAGTTCATGTTTTGACTTGGACGGTAACCTGAGGACCTGTCTAGATCAGGGATGGGGGGACACAACAATCTGAAGTCATCATGACTTATAGGATGGGGGGACACAACAATCTGAAGTCATCATGACTTATAGGATGGGGGGACACAACAATCTGAAGTCATCATGACTTATAGGATGGGGGGGGGGCACAACAATCTGAAGTCATCATGACTTATAGGATGGGGGGACACAACAATCTGAAGTCATAATGACTTATAGGATGGGGGGGACACAACAATCTGAAGTCATAATGACTTATAGGATGGGGGGACACAACAATCTGAAGTCATCATGACTTATAGGATGGGGGGACACAACAATCTGAAGTCATCATGACTTATAGGATGGGGGGGACACAACAATCTGAAGTCATCATGACTTATAGGATGGGGGGGGACACAACAATCTGAAGTCATCATGACTTATAGGATGGGGGGGGGACAACAATCTGAAGTCATCATGACTTATAGGATGGGGGGGACACAACAATCTGAAGTCATCATGACTTATAGGATGGGGGGACACAACAATCTGAAGTCATCATGACTTATAGGATGGGGGGGGACACAACAATCTGAAGTCATCATGACTTATAGGATGGGGGGACACAACAATCTGAAGTCATCATGACTTATAGGATGGGGGACAACAATCTGAAGTCATCATGACTTATAGGATGGGGGACACAACAATCTGAAGTCATCATGACTTATAGGATGGGGGGACACAACAATCTGAAGTCATCATGACTTATAGGATGGGGGGGGACACAACAATCTGAAGTCATCATGACTTATAGGATGGGGGGGACACAACAATCTGAAGTCATCATGACTTATAGGATGGGGGGCAACAATCTGAAGTCATCATGACTTATAGGATGGGGGGACAACAATCTGAAGTCATCATGACTTATAGGATGGGGGGGACAACAATCTGAAGTCATCATGACTTATAGGATGGGGGGACAACAATCTGAAGTCATCATGACTTATAGGATGGGGGGGACACAACAATCTGAAGTCATCATGACTTATAGGATGGGGGGACACAACAATCTGAAGTCATCATGACTTATAGGATGGGGGGACACAACAATCTGAAGTCATCATGACTTATAGGATGGGGGGACACAACAATCTGAAGTCATCATGACTTATAGGATGGGGGACACAACAATCTGAAGTCATCATGACTTATAGGATGGGGGACACAACAATCTGTAGTCATCATGACTTATAGGATGGGGGGACACAACAATCTGAAGTCATCATGACTTATAGGATGGGGGGGGGGGGGGAACAATCTGAAGTCATCATGACTTATAGGATGGGGGGACACAACAATCTGAAGTCATCATGACTTATAGGATGGGGGACACAACAATCTGAAGTCATCATGACTTATAGGATGGGGGGACACAACAATCTGAAGTCATCATGACTTATAGGATGGGGGGACACAACAATCTGAAGTCATCATGACTTATAGGATGGGGGGACACAACAATCTGAAGTCATCATGACTTATAGGATGGGGGGACAACAATCTGAAGTCATCATGACTTATAGGATGGGGAGGGACACAACAATCTGAAGTCATCATGACTTATAGGATGGGGGGGGACACAACAATCTGAAGTCATCATGACTTATAGGATGGGGGGGACAACAATCTGAAGTCATCATGACTTATAGGATGGGGGGGGGCAACAATCTGAAGTCATCATGACTTATAGGATGGGGGGACACAACAATCTGAAGTCATCATGACTTATAGGATGGGGGGCAACAATCTGAAGTCATCATGACTTATAGGATGGGGGGGACACACAACAATCTGAAGTCATCATGACTTATAGGATGGGGGGACACAACAATCTGAAGTCATCATGACTTATAGGATGGGGGGGACACAACAATCTGAAGTCATCATGACTTATAGGATGGGGGGGGGGCAACAATCTGAAGTCATCATGACTTATAGGATGGGGGGACACAACAATCTGAAGTCATCATGACTTATAGGATGGGGGGGGACACAACAATCTGAAGTCATCATGACTTATAGGATGGGGGGACAACAATCTGAAGTCATCATGACTTATAGGATGGGGGGACACAACAATCTGAAGTCATCATGACTTATAGGATGGGGGGCAACAATCTGAAGTCATCATGACTTATAGGATGGGGGGACACACAACAATCTGAAGTCATCATGACTTATAGGATGGGGGGACACAACAATCTGAAGTCATCATGACTTATAGGATGGGGGACACAACAATCTGAAGTCATCATGACTTATAGGATGGGGGGGCAACAATCTGAAGTCATCATGACTTATAGGATGGGGGGACACAACAATCTGAAGTCATCATGACTTATAGGATGGGGGACACAACAATCTGAAGTCATCATGACTTATAGGATGGGGGGACACAACAATCTGAAGTCATCATGACTTATAGGATGGGGGGGCAACAATCTGAAGTCATCATGACTTATAGGATGGGGGGACACAACAATCTGAAGTCATCATGACTTATAGGATGGGGGACACAACAATCTGAAGTCATCATGACTTATAGGATGGGGGGACACAACAATCTGAAGTCATCATGACTTATAGGATGGGGGGGCAACAATCTGAAGTCATCATGACTTATAGGATGGGGGGACACAACAATCTGAAGTCATCATGACTTATAGGATGGGGGGACACAACAATCTGAAGTCATCATGACTTATAGGATGGGGGGGGGCAACAATCTGAAGTCATCATGACTTATAGGATGGGGGGACACAACAATCTGAAGTCATCATGACTTATAGGATGGGGGACACAACAATCTGAAGTCATCATGACTTATAGGATGGGGGGACACAACAATCTGAAGTCATCATGACTTATAGGATGGGGGGACAACAATCTGAAGTCATCATGACTTATAGGATGGGGGGGACACAACAATCTGAAGTCATCATGACTTATAGGATGGGGGACACAACAATCTGAAGTCATCATGACTTATAGGATGGGGGGACACAACAATCTGAAGTCATCATGACTTATAGGATGGGGGGGACACAACAATCTGAAGTCATCATGACTTATAGGATGGGGGACACAACAATCTGAAGTCATCATGACTTATAGGATGGGGGGACACAACAATCTGAAGTCATCATGACTTATAGGATGGGGGGGGACACAACAATCTGAAGTCATCATGACTTATAGGATGGGGGACACAACAATCTGAAGTCATCATGACTTATAGGATGGGGGGACACAACAATCTGAAGTCATCATGACTTATAGGATGGGGGGGACACAACAATCTGAAGTCATCATGACTTATAGGATGGGGGGACACAACAATCTGAAGTCATCATGACTTATAGGATGGGGGGACAACAATCTGAAGTCATCATGACTTATAGGATGGGGGGACACAACAATCTGAAGTCATCATGACTTATAGGATGGGGGGACAACAATCTGAAGTCATCATGACTTATAGGATGGGGGGACAACAATCTGAAGTCATCATGACTTATAGGATGGGGGGGACACAACAATCTGAAGTCATCATGACTTATAGGATGGGGGGGGACACAACAATCTGAAGTAATCATGACTTATAGGATGGGGGGACACAACAATCTGAAGTCATCATGACTTATAGGATGGGGGGACACAACAATCTGAAGTCATCATGACTTATAGGATGGGGGGACACAACAATCTGAAGTCATCATGACTTATAGGATGGGGGGGACACAACAATCTGAAGTCATCATGACTTATAGGATGGGGGACACAACAATCTGAAGTCATCATGACTTATAGGATGGGGGGGACACAACAATCTGAAGTCATCATGACTTATAGGATGGGGGGACACAACAATCTGATGTCATCATGACTTATAGGATGGGGGGCAACAATCTGAAGTCATCATGACTTATAGGATGGGGGGACACAACAATCTGAAGTCATCATGACTTATAGGATGGGGGGACACAACAATCTGAAGTCATCATGACTTATAGGATGGGGGGACTCAACAATCTGAAGTCATCATGACTTATAGGATGGGGGGACTCAACAATCTGAAGTCATCATGACTTATAGGATGGGGGGACACAACAATCTGAAGTCATCATGACTTATAGGATGGGGGGACACAACAATCTGAAGTCATCATGACTTATAGGATGGGGGGACACAACAATCTGATGTCATCATGACTTATAGGATGGGGGGACACAACAATCTGAAGTCATCATGACTTATAGGATGGGGGGGGACACAACAATCTGAAGTCATCATGACTTATAGGATGGGGGGACACAACAATCTGAAGTCATCATGACTTATAGGATGGGGGGACTCAACAATCTGAAGTCATCATGACTTATAGGATGGGGGACACAACAATCTGAAGTCATCATGACTTATAGGATGGGGGACACAACAATCTGAAGTCATCATGACTTATAGGATGGGGGACACAACAATCTGATGTCATCATGACTTATAGGATGGGGGGGGACACAACAATCTGAAGTCATCATGACTTATAGGATGGGGGGACAACAATCTGAAGTCATCATGACTTATAGGATAGGGGGAATCTACAATCTGAAGTCATCATGACTTATAGGATGGTGGGGGACAACAATCTGAAGTCATCATGACTTATAGGATGGGGGGACACAACAATCTGAAGTCATCATGACTTATAGGATGGGGGGGGCAACAATCTGAAGTCATCATGACTTATAGGATGGGGGGACACAACAATCTGAAGTCATCATGACTTATAGGATGGGGGGACACAACAATCTGAAGTCATCATGACTTATAGGATGGGGGGGACAACAATCTGAAGTCATCATGACTTATAGGATGGGGGCAACAATCTGAAGTCATCATGACTTATAGGATGGGGGGGACACAACAATCTGAAGTCATCATGACTTATAGGATGGGGGGGACACAACAATCTGAAGTCATCATGACTTATAGGATGGGGGGGACACAACAATCTGAAGTCATCATGACTTATAGGATGGGGGGACACAACAATCTGAAGTCATCATGATTTATAGGATGGGGGGGGGACACAACAATCTGAAGTCATCATGACTTATAGGATGGGGGGACACAACAATCTGAAGTCATCATGACTTATAGGATGGGGGGACACAACAATCTGAAGTCATCATGACTTATAGGATGGGGGGACACAACAATCTGAAGTCATCATGACTTATAGGATGGGGGGACACAACAATCTGATGTCATCATGACTTATAGGATGGGGGGGACACAACAATCTGAAGTCATCATGACTTATAGGATGGGGGGACAACAATCTGAAGTCATCATGACTTATAGGATGGGGGGACTCAACAATCTGAAGTCATCATGACTTATAGGATGGGGGGACACAACAATCTGAAGTCATCATGACTTATAGGATGGGGGGACACAACAATCTGAAGTCATCATGACTTATAGGATGGGGGGACAACAATCTGAAGTCATCATGACTTATAGGATGGGGGGACACAACAATCTGAAGTCATCATGACTTATAGGATGGGGGGACACAACAATCTGAAGTCATCATGACTTATAGGATGGGGGGACACAACAATCTGAAGTCATCATGACTTATAGGATGGGGGGACACAACAATCTGAAGTCATCATGATTTATAGGATGGGGGACACAACAATCTGAAGTCATCATGACTTATAGGATGGGGGCAACAATCTTATGTCATCATGACTTATAGGATGGGGGGACACAACAATCTGAAGTCATCATGACTTATAGGATGGGGGGGGACACAACAATCTGAAGTCATCATGACTTATAGGATGGGGGGACAACAATCTGAAGTCATCATGACTTATAGGATGGGGGGCACAACAATCTGAAGTCATCATGACTTATAGGATGGGGGGACACAACAATCTGAAGTCATCATGACTTATAGGATGGGGGGACACAACAATCTGAAGTCATCATGACTTATAGGATGGGGGGACACAACAATCTGAAGTCATCATGACTTATAGGATGGGGGACACAACAATCTGAAGTCATCATGACTTATAGGATGGGGGGACACAACAATCTGAAGTCATCATGACTTATAGGATGGGGGGACACAACAATCTGAAGTCATCATGACTTATAGGATGGGGGGACACAACAATCTGAAGTCATCATGACTTATAGGATGGGGGGACACAACAATCTGAAGTCATCATGACTTATAGGATGGGGGGACAACAATCTGAAGTCATCATGACTTATAGGATGGGGGGACACAACAATCTGAAGTCATCATGACTTATAGGATGGGGGGACACAACAATCTGAAGTCATCATGACTTATAGGATGGGGGGGGACACAACAATCTGATGTCATCATGACTTATAGGATGGGGGGACACAACAATCTGAAGTCATCATGACTTATAGGATGGGGGGACACAACAATCTGAAGTCATCATGACTTATAGGATGGGGGGACAACAATCTGAAGTCATCATGACTTATAGGATGGGGGACACAACAATCTGAAGTCATCATGACTTATAGGATGGGGGGGACACAACAATCTGAAGTCATCATGACTTATAGGATGGGGGACACAACAATCTGAAGTCATCATGACTTATAGGATGGGGGGACACAACAATCTGAAGTCATCATGACTTATAGGATGGGGGGACACAACAATCTGAAGTCATCATGACTTATAGGATGGGGGACACAACAATCTGAAGTCATCATGACTTATAGGATGGGGGGACACAACAATCTGAAGTCATCATGACTTATAGGATGGGGGGACACAACAATCTGAAGTCATCATGACTTATAGGATGGGGGGGGGGCACAACAATCTGAAGTCATCATGACTTATAGGATGGGGGGGCACAACAATCTGAAGTCATCATGACTTATAGGATGGGGGGACACAACAATCTGAAGTCATCATGACTTATAGGATGGGGGGACACAACAATCTGAAGTCATCATGACTTATAGGATGGGGGACACAACAATCTGAAGTCATCATGACTTATAGGATGGGGGGGACAACAATCTGAAGTCATCATGACTTATAGGATGGGGGGACACAACAATCTGATGTCATCATGACTTATAGGATGGGGGGACAACAATCTGAAGTCATCATGACTTATAGGATGGGGGGACACAACAATCTGAAGTCATCATGACTTATAGGATGGGGGGACACAACAATCTGATGTCATCATGACTTATAGGATGGGGGGGACACAACAATCTGAAGTCATCATGACTTATAGGATGGGGGGACACAACAATCTGAAGTCATCATGACTTATAGGATGGGGGGGGACAACAATCTGAAGTCATCATGACTTATAGGATGGGGGGACACAACAATCTGAAGTCATCATGATTTCTAGGATGGGGGGACACAACAATCTGAAGTCATCATGACTTATAGGATGGGGGGACACAACAATCTGAAGTCATCATGACTTATAGGATGGGGGGACACAACAATCTGAAGTCATCATGACTTATAGGATGGGGGGGGACACAACAATCTGAAGTCATCATGACTTATAGGATGGGGGGACACAACAATCTGAAGTCATCATGACTTATAGGATGGGGGGGACACAACAATCTGAAGTCATCATGACTTATAGGATGGGGGACAAACAATCTGAAGTCATCATGACTTATAGGATGGGGGGACACACAATCTGAAGTCATCATGACTTATAGGATGGGGGGGACACAACAATCTGAAGTCATCATGACTTATAGGATGGGGGGACACAACAATCTGAAGTCATCATGACTTATAGGATGGGGGGACACAACAATCTGAAGTCATCATGACTTATAGGATGGGGGGGGACACAACAATCTGAAGTCATCATGACTTATAGGATGGGGGGACACAACAATCTGAAGTCATCATGACTTATAGGATGGGGGGACACAACAATCTGAAGTCATCATGACTTATAGGATGGGGGGACACAACAATCTGAAGTCATCATGACTTATAGGATGGGGGGGGAACAACAATCTGATGTCATCATGACATAGGATGGGGGACAATCTGAAGTCATCATGACTTATAGGATGGGGGGACACAACAATCTGAAGTCATCATGACTTATAGGATGGGGGGGACACAACAATCTGAAGTCATCATGACTTATAGGATGGGGGGACAACAATCTGAAGTCATCATGACTTATAGGATGGGGGGACACAACAATCTGAAGTCATCATGACTTATAGGATGGGGGGACACAACAATCTGAAGTCATCATGACTTATAGGATGGGGGGACACAACAATCTGAAGTCATCATGACTTATAGGATGGGGGGACACAACAATCTGAAGTCATCATGACTTATAGGATGGGGGGACAACAATCTGAAGTCATCATGACTTATAGGATGGGGGGGGACACAACAATCTGAAGTCATCATGACTTATAGGATGGGGGGCACAACAATCTGAAGTCATCATGACTTATAGGATGGGGGGGGCAACAATCTGAAGTCATCATGACTTATAGGATGGGGGGACAACAATCTGAAGTCATCATGACTTATAGGATGGGGGGGGACACAACAATCTGAAGTCATCATGATTTACAGGATGGGGGGGCAACAATCTGAAGTCATCATGACTTATAGGATGGGGGGACACAACAATCTGAAGTCATCATGACTTATAGGATGGGGGGACACAACAATCTGAAGTCATCATGACTTATAGGATGGGGGGGCAACAATCTGAAGTCATCATGACTTATAGGATGGGGGGACAACAATCTGAAGTCATCATGACTTATAGGATGGGGGGGCACAACAATCTGAAGTCATCATGACTTATAGGATGGGGGGACAACAATCTGAAGTCATCATGACTTATAGGATGGGGGGACACAACAATCTGAAGTCATCATGACTTATAGGATGGGGGGGGACAACAATCTGAAGTCATCATGACTTATAGGATGGGGGGGACACAACAATCTGAAGTCATCATGACTTATAGGATGGGGGGACACAACAATCTGAAGTCATCATGATTTATAGGATGGGGGGACACAACAATCTGAAGTCATCATGACTTATAGGATGGGGGGACACAACAATCTGAAGTCATCATGACTTATAGGATGGGGGGACACAACAATCTGAAGTCATCATGACTTATAGGATGGGGGGACACAACAATCTGAAGTCATCATGACTTATAGGATGGGGGACACAACAATCTGAAGTCATCATGACTTATAGGATGGGGGGACACAACAATCTGAAGTCATCATGACTTATAGGATGGGGGGACAACAATCTGAAGTCATCATGACTTATAGGATGGGGGGACACAACAATCTGAAGTCATCATGACTTATAGGATGGGGGGACAACAATCTGAAGTCATCATGACTTATAGGATGGGGGGGCAACAATCTGAAGTCATCATGACTTATAGGATGGGGGCAACAATCTGAAGTCATCATGACTTATAGGATGGGGGGCAACAATCTGAAGTCATCATGACTTATAGAATGGGGGGACACAATCTGAAGTCATCATGACTTATAGGATGGGGGGGCAACAATCTGAAGTCATCATGACTTATAGGATGGGGGGCAACAATCTGAAGTCATCATGACTTATAGGATGGGGGGCAACAATCTGATGTCATCGTGACTTATAGGATGGGGGGCAACAATCTGAAGTCATCATGATTTATAGGATGGGGGGACAACAATCTGAAGTCATCATGACTTATAGGATGGGGGGCACAACAATCTGAAGTCATCATGACTTATAGGATGGGGGGGCAACAATCTGAAGTCATCATGACTTATAGGATGGGGGGACACAACAATCTGAAGTCATCATGACTTATAGGATGGGGGGGCACAACAATCTGAAGTCATCATGACTTATAGGATGGGGGGCAACAATCTGAAGTCATCATGACTTATAGGATGGGGGGACACAACAATCTGAAGTCATCATGACTTATAGGATGGGGGGACACAACAATCTGAAGTCATCATGACTTATAGGATGGGGGGGACACAACAATCTGAAGTCATCATGACTTATAGGATGGGGGGACACAACAATCTGAAGTCATCATGACTTATAGGATGGGGGGACAACAATCTGAAGTCATCATGACTTATAGGATGGGGGGACACAACAATCTGAAGTCATCATGACTTATAGGATGGGGGGACAACAATCTGAAGTCATCATGACTTATAGGATGGGGGGACACAACAATCTGAAGTCATCATGACTTATAGGATGGGGGGGGACAACAATCTGAAGTCATCATGACTTATAGGATGGGGGGAAACAACAATCTGAAGTCATCATGACTTATAGGATGGGGGGACACAACAATCTGAAGTCATCATGACTTATAGGATGGGGGGACACAACAATCTGAAGTCATCATGACTTATAGGATGGGGGACACAACAATCTGAAGTCATCATGACTTATAGGATGGGGGGACACAACAATCTGAAGTCATCATGACTTATAGGATGGGGGGGCCACAACAATCTGAAGTCATCATGACTTATAGGATGGGGGGACACAACAATCTGAAGTCATCATGACTTATAGGATGGGGGACAACAATCTGAAGTCATCATGACTTATAGGATGGGGGACACAACAATCTGAAGTCATCATGACTTATAGGATGGGGGACACAACAATCTGAAGTCATCATGACTTATAGGATGGGGGGACACAACAATCTGAAGTCATCATGACTTATAGGATGGGGGGACACAACAATCTGAAGTCATCATG
>NC_088225.1:34468529-34478529 GCF_036934945.1 Oncorhynchus masou masou
GTAGATGTAGCTTGCTTAGGGGACTCTACACACTGCAGACTGTTCTAGTGTCCTCGCCAATTCATATATATAGATGTAGCTTGCTTAGGGGACTCTCCTCACTGCAGACTGTTCTAGTGCCCTCGCCAATTCATATATATAGATGTAGCTTGCTTAGGGGACTCTTCTCACTGCAGACTGTTCTAGTGCCCTCGCCAATTCGTATATATATAGATGTAGCTTGCTTAGGGGACTCTTCTCACTGCAGACTGTTCTAGTGCCCTCGCCAATTCGTATATATATATATGTAGATGTAGCTTGCTTAGGGGACTCTCCTCACTGCAGACTGTTCTAGTGCCCTCGCCAATTCATATATATATAGATGTAGCTTGCTTAGGGGACTCTCACTGCAGACTGTTCTAGTGCCCTCGCCAATTCATATATATGTAGATGTAGCTTGCTTAGGGTACTCTTCTCACTGCAGACTGTTCTAGTGCCCTCGCCAATTCGTATATATAGATGTAGCTTGCTTAGGAGACTCTCCTCACTGCAGACTGTACTAGCGCCAATTCGTTGTTATATATGTTGAACAGGGTGGGGCTTAAGCTGCATCCCTGTCTCAACCCAGAAATGTGTGTGTTTTTTTTGTTGCCAATTTTAACTACAATTTTAACTTGTTGTTTGTGCAAACAGATTTTATAATGTATTTCCCCCTACACCACTTTCCTTCCATTTCTCCATTTTGGACTCTTTGTGTTTTTGTTTATTTATTGTTGGATTCTTCAATTCCACTGAGCTGATTTCTGACCTCTTTATTGTCTGTATATTTGATCATTCCATTGAGGATACCATCAACACCACAGGCCTTTTTGGGTTGGAGGGTTTTTATTTTGTCCTGTAACTCATTCAATGTCATTGGAGAATCCAGTGGGTTCTGGTGTTCTTTAATAGTTGATTCTAAGATCTGTATTTGATCATGTATATGTTTTTGCTCTTTATTCTTTGTTATAGAGACAAAAAGATTGGAGAAGTGGTTTATCCACACATCTCCATTTTGGATAGATAATTCTTCGTGTTGTTTGTTTGTTTAGTGTTTTCCAATTTTCCCAAAAGTGGTTAGAGTCTATGGATTCTTCAATTACATTGAGCTGATTTCTGACATGCTGTTCCTTCTTTTTCCGTAGTGTATTTCTGTATTGTTTTAGTGATTCACCATAGTGAAGGCGTAGACTCAGGTTTTCTGGATCTCTATGTTTTTGGTTGGACAGGTTTCTCAATTTATTTCTTTGGTTTTTCCATTCTTCAACAAACCATTTGTGATTGTTATTCATTTTCATAGGTTATCTGTAAAAAATATATATATATATTTGATAGGGAAGCTGAGAGGTCAAATATACTGTTGAGGTTTTTCTCCTGCCAAGTTACACCTTCACTATTACAGTGAAACGTTTTGGACAGGAGGTTGTCTAAAAGGGATTGAATTTGTTGTTGACTAATTGTTTTTTGGTAGGTTTCCAAACTGCATTCCTTCCATCTATAGCATTTCTTAATGTTACTCAGTTCCTTTGGCTTTGATGCCTCATGATTGAGTATTGCTCTGTTTAAAGAGACTGTGATTTTGCTGTGATCTGATAGGGGTGTCAGTGGGCTGACTGTGAACGCTCTGAGAGACTCTGGGTTGAGGTCAGTGATAAAGTAGTCTACAGTACTACTGCCAAGAGATGAGCTATAGGTGTACCTACCATAGGAGTCCCCTCAAAGCCTACCATTGACTATGTACATACCCAGCGTGCGACAGAGCTGCTGGAGTTGTGACCTGTTTTTGTTCGTTATGTTGTCATAGTTGTGCCTAGGGGGGCATACGGGGGAGGGAATGCTGTCACCTCCAGGCAGGGGTTTGTCCCTCTGTGTGCTGAGGGTGTCAGGTTCTTGTCCAGTAACCAACACTAGTCACAGTGATATAACCACCACTAGTCACAGTGAAATAACCACCACTAGTCACAGTGATATAACCACCACTAGTCACAGTGATATAACCACCACTAGTCACAGTGATATAACCACCACTAGTCACAGTGATATAACCACCACTAGTCACAGTGATTATAACCACCACTAGTCACAGTGATATAACCACCACTAGTCACAGTGATATAACCACCACTAGTCACAGTGATATAACCACCACTAGTAACAGTGATATAACCACCACTAGTCACAGTGATATAACCACCACTAGTCACAGTGATATAACCACCACTAATCACAGTGATATAACCACCACTAGTCACAGTGATATGACCACCACTAGTCACAGTGATATAACCACCACTAGTCACAGTGATATAACCACCACTAATCACAGTGATATAACCACCACTAGTCACAGTGATATAACCACCACTAGTCACAGTGATATAACCACCACTAGTCACAGTGATGTAACCACCACTAGTCACAGTGATATAACCACCACTAGTCACAGTGATATAACCACCACTAGTCACAGTGATATAACCACCACTAGTCACAGTGATATAACCACCACTAGTCACAGTGATATAACCACCACTAGTCACAGTGATATAACCACCACTAGTCACAGTGATATAACCACCACTAGTCACAGTGATATAACCACCACTAGTCACAGTGATATAACCACCACTAGTCACAGTGATATAACCACCACTAGTCACAGTGATATAACCACCACTAGTCACAGTGATATAACCACCACTAGTCACAGTGATATAACCACCACTAGTCACAGTGATATAACCACCACTAGTCACAGTGATATAACCACCACTAGTCACAGTGATATAACCACCACTAGTCACAGTGATATAACCACCACTAGTCACAGTGATATAACCACCACTAGTCACAGTGATATAACCACCACTAGTCACAGTGATATAACCACCACTAGTCACAGTGATATAACCACCACTAGTCACAGTGATATAACCACCACTAGTCACAGTGATATAACCACCACTAGTCACAGTGATATAACCACCACTAGTCACAGTGATATAACCACCACTAGTCACAGTGATATAACCACCACTAGTCACAGTGATATAACCACCACTAGTCACAGTGATATAACCACCACTAGTCACAGTGATATAACCACCACTAGTCACAGTGATATAACCACCACTAGTCACAGTGATATAACCACCACTAGTCACAGTGATATAACCACCACTAGTCACAGTGATATAACCACCACTAGTCACAGTGATATAACCACCACTAGTCACAGTGATATAACCACCACTAGTCACAGTGATATAACCACCACTAGTCACAGTGATATAACCACCACTAGTCACAGTGATATAACCACCACTAGTCACAGTGATATAACCACCACTAGTCACAGTGATATAACCACCACTAGTCAACAGTGATATAACCACCACTAGTCACAGTGATATAACCACCACTAGTCACAGTGATATAACCACCACTAGTCACAGTGATATAACCACCACTAGTCACAGTGATATAACCACCACTAGTCACAGTGATATAACCACCACTAGTCACAGTGATATAACCACCACTAGTAACAGTGATATAACCACCACTAGTCACAGTGATATAACCACCACTAGTCACAGTGATATAACCACCACTAGTCACAGTGATATAACCACCACTAGTCACAGTGATATAACCACCACTAGTCACAGTGATATAACCACCACTAGTCACAGTGATATAACCACCACTAGTCACAGTGATATAACCACCACTAGTCACAGTGATATAACCACCACTAGTCACAGTGATATAACCACCACTAGTCACAGTGATATAACCACCACTAGTCACAGTGATATAACCACCACTAGTCACAGTGATATAACCACCACTAGTCACAGTGATATAACCACCACTAGTCACAGTGATATAACCACCACTAGTCACAGTGATATAACCACCACTAGTCACAGTGATATAACCACCACTAGTCACAGTGATATAACCACCACTAGAAACAGTGATATAACCACCACTAGTCACAGTGATATAGCACCACTAGTCACAGTGATATAACCACCACTGGTCACAGTGATTATAACCACCACTAGTCACAGTGATATAACCACCACTAGTAGCAGTGATACAACCACCACTAGTCACAGTGATATAACCACCATAGTCACAGTGATATAACACCACTAGTCACAGTGATATAACCACCACTAGTCACAGTGATATAACCACCACTAGTCACAGTGAAATAACCACCACTAGTCACAGTGATATAACTTACCACTAGTCACAGTGATATAACCACCACTAGTCACAGTGATATAACCACCACTAGTCACAGTGATTATAACCACCACTAGTCACAGTGATATAACCACCACTAGTCACAGTGATATAACTACCACTAGTAACGGTGATATAACCACCACTAGTCACAGTGATATCACCAGCAGTGATATAACCACCACTAGTCACAGTGATATAACCACCACTAGTAACAGTGATATAACCACCACTAGTCACAGTGATATAACCACCACTAGTCACAGTGATATAACCACCACTAATCACAGTGATATAACCACCACTAGTCACAGTGATATAACCACCATAGTCACAGTAATATAACCACCACTAGTCACAGTGATATAACCACCACAGAAACAGTGATGTAACCACCACTAGTCACAGTGATATAACCACCACTAGTCACAGTGATATAACCATCACTAGTCACAGTGATATAACCACCACTAGTCACAGTGATATAACCACCACTAGAAACAGTGATATAACCACCACTAGTCACAGTGATATAACCACCACTAGTCACAGTGATATAACCACCACTAGTCACAGTGATATAACCACCACTAGTCACAGTGATAAAACCACCACTAGTCACAGTGTCACTAGTCACAGTGATATAACCACCACTAGTCACAGTGATATAACCACCACTAGTCACAGTGATATAACCACCACTAGTCACAGTGATATAACCACAACTAGTCACCACTAGTCCAGTGATTATCCACCAGTAGTCTCCGGATATAACCACCACTAGTCACAGTGATATCACAGTGTGATGGAAGATACAGTGCCTAGTAGCAGTGATATAAAAGTATCACAGTGATATAACCCCACTAGTAACAGTGATATAACCACCACTAGTTTTGCCACATTTCAGGCTATAAACATAAAAGATATAAAACTGTCACAGTGATTTTTAGTCAAGTAAATAACCAACTAACAAGTGGGACACAATCATGAAGTGATGTAACCACCACTAGTCACATTTAACCACCATTGGATATTTCAAACTTTTTAACAAATCAGTGAAAAACTGAAAAATTGATATAACCACCACTAAATTATTCACCACTAGTCACAGTGATATACTACTAGTCACAGTGCTAGTCACAGTAATATAACCACCACTAGAAACAGTGATACAACCACCACTAGTCACAGGATATAACCACCACTAGAAACAGTGATACAACCACCATGTTGACACTAGAAAATGATATAACCAATAGTCACATGATATAACTAGTCACAATCCACACTAGTCACAGTGATAATCAAGTTCAGTGATATAAACCACTAGCACCAGTCACTGTGATAGTCTAAGAGGTCACAGTGATATAACCACCACTAGTCACAGTGATATAAGACCACTAGAAACAGTGATAGAACAAGTGATATAACCACCACTAGTCACAGTGATATAACCACCACTAGTCACAGTGATTATAACCACCACTAGTCACAGTGATATAAACCACTAATAGCAGTGATACACAACCACTAGTCACAGTGATTAACCACCACTAGTCACAGTGATATAACCACCACTAGTCCCAGTGATATAACCACCACTAGTCACAGTGATATAACCACCACTAGTCACAGTGAAATAACCACCACTAGTAGATATAAATAGTCAAGGATATCAGACCACTAGTCACAAATATCCACCACTAGTCACAGTGGTCACAGTGATATAACCACCATAGTAACAGTGATATCACCACTAGTCACAGTGATAGAACCACCAGATACGGTGAGATGCACCACTAATCACAGTGATATAACCACCACTAGTCACTCTGATATGAACTGTCACAGTGATATAACCACCACTAGAGGTGGATATAACCACCACTAAAAACAGTGATGTAACCACCAGTAGTGACAACACTAGTCACAGTGATATTGCACAAATCTGTCCTGATGATATAACCACCATGGAAGAGTGGATATAAGAAAGCCATTGATTAAAGATATCCATATAAAAGTGTTGTTTAAAGTAATTAACCACCAAGCCATCTGAGACACCACCACTAGTCACAGTGATATAACCACCACTAGAAACAGTGATGTAACCACCACTAGTCACAGTGATATAACACCACTAGTAACAGTGATATAACCACCACCAAACAGTGATACTAATGTGATATAACCACCACTAGAAACAGTGATATAACCACCACTAGTCACAGTGATTTTCCACTAGTCACAGTGATATCCACCACTAGTCACAGTTATGCACCACTAGTCACAGTAATATAACCACCACTAGAAACAGTATTTAAAACCACTAGTCACAGTGATGATATAACCACCACTAGAAACAGTGATGTAACCACCACTGTCTCTGTGATATAACCACCACTAGTCACAGTGATATCAGAAACAGTGTTAACCACCACTAGTCACAGTGATATAACCACCACTAGTCAGTGATATAACCACCACTAGTAACAGTGATATAACCACCACTAGTCACAGTGGTAACCACCACTAGTCACTGTTTTTTGATATTTTGATATTAGTCACAGTGATATTAGAAACAGTGATGTAACCACCACTAGTCACAGTGATATAACCACCACTAGTCACAGTGATATAACCACCACTAGTCACAGTGATTTGTGTGATATAACCACCACTAGTTTGTGATTTGTCACATTTAACCACCACTTTGTATTAATTAGTGATATTTTTCTTACTAGTCACAGTGATATAACCACCACTAGTCATTGATATAACCACCACTAGAAACAGTGATGTCTGCCAGTGATATCACCACTGCTGGGTTCTGTCACAGTGATATAACCACCACTAGTCACAGTGATATAACCACCACTAGAAACAGTGATATACTAGTCACAGTGATATAACCACCACTAGTCACAGTGATATAACCACCCAGGTGATATAACCACCACGGGTCCTGACCACTAGAAACAGTGATCATAACCACCACTAGAAACAGTGATACAACCACCACATTAACCACCACTAGAAAAGTGAATAACCTTGATGGAGTCTGATATAAAAGACCTGATATAACCAGACTAGTCACAGTGAGATAGTTGTAACCACCACTAATCACAGTGATATAACCACCACTAGAAACAGTGATACAACCACCACTAGTCAAGTGAATAACCACCAATGGAAGTGATATAACCATCACTAGTCACAGTGATATAACCACCACTAGTCCAGGTATAACCACCACTAGTCAATGATATAACCATCAAGTCACAGTGATATAACCATCACTAGTCACAGTGAATCCACTAGTCACAGTGATATAACCACCACTGTGGACCACTAGAAGTGATATAACCATCACTAGTCACAGTGATATAACCACCACTAACAGTGATATAACCACCACTAGTCACAACCATCACTAGTCACAGTGATATGAGTCACAGTGATATTAGTCACAGTGATATAACCACCACTAGTCACAGTGATATAAACCACTAGTCACAGTGATATAACCATCACTAGTCACAGTGATATAACCACCACTAGTCACAGTGATATAAGACAACTAGTCACAGTGATATTACCACAGCAGTGTAACCACCAAGTCACAGCACAAAGGTGGCACTAGTCAAAGTGATATAACTAGTCACAGGGTCACAGTGATATAACCACCACTAGTCACAGTGATATAACCACCACTAGTCAAGTGATATAACCACCACTAGTCACAGTGATATAACCACCACTAGTCATTTGTTAAAAGTGATATAAACCACTAGTCACAGTGATATAACCAATGTCACAGTGATATAACCACCACTAGTCACAGGATATAACCACCACTAGTGTGTAACCATCACTTGTTGATTCTTCACAAAAAATACAGTTTTATAGTCATTATGTTTGAAGTCCAGTGAAATGTGGATATAACCACCAAAAGGTCGCAAAGTTCAAGGGGGCACAAATACTTTCACCAAGGCACTGTATAACCACAACCAGTCACCTCCTATATTACCCAGGACCAAAACAGAGCGCTTCCACGACTTTGCGACCTTTTTATTTATTTTGCCATGAATAAAACTGTATTTTTTTAGCACCAACACATGAAGGTGTTTTTTATCTCCGAAAAATTGATGATAATTCCAGTGTCTTTCTGTCGTTGTTGTGTTTTATGGTCTAATGATGATTTACCTGTGCTAATAGATGTACGTGGTCTGGTGTAATCATAATGTCCTCTCTGTGATTAATACATTTAGCTTTAAACATCCCAAGGAGCACTGTCAAGCGATAATATTGAAATCTCTCTCCTCTGCAAATCTCTCTCTCTCTCTCTTTCTCTCTCTCTCAGAGATGCAGCCTCCCTCTCACTCTGGATGAACTCTCACAGCTGTGGGAGACTCTGTCCATAGGTCAATCAGTCGTGTCTCTCTCTGTCTATATGGAACAGTGGCAAGAAGAAAGGCATTTCTTCTGTATCCTGTGTCTGTTCTAAAGTTGCCACAAGCCATATGGGAGACACACCAAACATGTCTGTCTCTGGTCAGATGATCTGTAACTTTTTGGCAACAATGCAACACGTTCTGTTGGGAGTGTCTCTCAGTCTCATCACCATTCTGGAAGAAAACCTGTCTCTGCAAAAGACCTGAGACTGGGACGGAGATCTGTCTTCCAACAAGACAATGATCCAAAACATAAAGCAAAATCTCTGAATGGTTCAAAAATAAACATACACAGTGGAGTGTTAGAATGGCCAAGTCCCAGACCAGTGTGTCGAGAATCTGTGGAAAGAACTGAAAACTGCTGTCTCACAAATCTCTCCATCCAACCTCACTGAGCTTGAGTTGTTTGCAAGGAGGAATGGGAAAAAATTTCAGTCTTCTCTGTCAAGACTGAGTAGAGACATGTTCTGTAATCGCAGCAGGTGGGGACACAAAGTCTTTCTCTAGGGGCCTGAATCATTTTGCACGCCCAATTTTTCAGTTTTGATTTGTTCCATTTATATCCATAAATGTCGTTCCATCAGTGATTGTCCTCTCTCTAGGTCCCATCAGTTTTCTATCATTATGTTTCCATGTGGAGTGTCTAAAGTTCTAGTCTCCAGGCACTGTATATTTATATTACCCAGGACCATCTCTTTCCCACGACTCCTTTTTACTATTTTGCCATGAATCTTTTTTCCAACACTTGTTTTTTATCTCCGTTGATGATAATTCCAGTGTCTTTCTGTCGTTGTTGTGTTTTATGGTCCATCTGCTAATCTCTCGGGACTGGTGTAATATACATGTCCTCTCATCTAATCTCTCTCTCCTCCCTCCATTTCTCTCTCTCTCTCTCTCTCTCTTCCTCTCTCCTCTCTCTCCTCTCTCTCTCTCTCTCCCAGTGGGAGTGACTCTCTAGGTCCCGAGTGTGTGGAGACAGGGGACACTGGAGTGTCTCTCTAGGTCCCCAATGTGTGAAGGACAGGGGACACAGTGGAGTGTCTCTTCAGGGACACAGTGGAGTGTCTAGGTCCCCAGTGTTGTGTGAAGGACAGGGGACACAGTGGATGTCTTCTAGGTCCCCAGTCTGTGACAGGGGACACAGTGCAGTGTACACTTTACAGTATTGTCTGTGTCACATACAGGGGACACTTCATTACACATTCAGTGTGTACCAAGGACAGGGGACAATGGATTGTCTCTAGGTCCCCAGTGTGTGTCTGTGTGAAATG
>NC_088225.1:34488529-34496029 GCF_036934945.1 Oncorhynchus masou masou
ATGATGACTTCAGATTGTTGTCCCCCCCCCCATCCTATAAGTCATGATGACTTCAGATTGTTGTGTCCCCCCCATCCTATAAGTCATGATGACTTCAGATTGTTGTGTCCCCCCATCCTATAAGTCATGATGACTTCAGATTGTTGCCCCCATCCTATAAGTCATGATGACTTCAGATTGTTGCCCCCCCATCCTATAAGTCATGATGACTTCAGATTGTTGTCCCCCATCCTATAAGTCATGATGACTTCAGATTGTTGTCCCCCCATCCTATAAGTCATGATGACTTCAGATTGTTGTCCCCCCATCCTATAAGTCATGATGACTTCAGATTGTTGTGTCCCCCCATCCTATAAGTCATGATGACTTCAGATTGTTGTCCCCCCATCCTATAAGTCATGATGACTTCAGATTGTTGCCCCCCCATCCTATAAGTCATGATGACTTCAGATTGTTGTGTCCCCCCCATCCTATAAGTCCCCCCCCCATCCTATAAGTCATGATGACTTCAGATTGTTGTGTCCCCCATCCTATAAGTCATGATGACTTCAGATTGTTGTCCCCCCATCCTATATAAATCATTGTTGTGACTTAAGATTTTGTGTCCCCCCCCCATCCTATAAGTCATGATGACTTCAGATTGTTGTCCCCCATCCTATAAGTCATGATGACTTCAGATTGTTGTGTCCCCCCATCCTATAAGTCATGATGACTTCAGATTGTTGTGTCCCCCATCCTATAAGTCATGATGACTTCAGATTGTTGTGTCCCCCATCCTATAAGTCATGATGACTTCAGATTGTTGTGTCCCCCCATCCTATAAGTCATGATGACTTCAGATTGTTGTGTCCCCCATCCTATAAGTCATGATGACTTCAGATTGTTGTGTCCCCCCATCCTATAAGTCATGATGACTTCAGATTGTGTGTCCCCCCCATCCTATAAGTCATGATGACTTCAGATTGTTGTGTCCCCCCATCCTATAAGTCATGATGACTTCAGATTGTTGTCCCCCCCCATCCTATAAGTCATGATGACTTCAGATTGTAGTGTCCCCCATCCTATAAGTCATGATGACTTCAGATTGTTGTCCCCCCCCATCCTATAAGTCATGATGACTTCAGATTGTTGTCCCCCCCCATCCTATAAGTCATGATGACATCAGATTGTTGTCCCCCCCCATCCTATAAGTCATGATGACTTCAGATTGTTGTCCCCCCCCCATCCTATAAGTCATGATGACTTCAGATTGTTGTGTCCCCCCATCCTATAAGTCATGATGACTTCAGATTGTTGTGTCCCCCCATCCTATAAGTCATGATGACTTCAGATTGTTGTGTCCCCCCCCATCCTATAAGTCATGATGACTTCAGATTGTTGTCCCCCCATCCTATAAGTCATGATGACTTCAGATTGTTGTCCCCCCCATCCTATAAGTCATGATGACTTCAGATTGCTGTGTCCCCCCATCCTATAAGTCATGATGACTTCAGATTGTTGTCCCCCCATCCTATAAGTCATGATGACTTCAGATTGTTGTCCCCCCATCCTATAAGTCATGATGACTTCAGATTGTTTGCCCCCATCCTATAAGTCATGATGACTTCAGATTGTTGTGTCCCCCCCCATCCTATAAGTCATGATGACTTCAGATTGTTGTGTCCCCCCCATCCTATAAGTCATGATGACTTCAGATTGTTGTCCCCCCCCATCCTATAAGTCATGATGACTTCAGATTGTGTGTCCCCCCATCCTATAAGTCATGATGACTTCAGATTGTTGTGTCCCCCCATCCTATAAGTCATGATGACTTCAGATTGTTGTGTCCCCCCATCCTATAAGTCATGATGACTTCAGATTGTTGTGTCCCCCCATCCTATAAGTCATGATGACTTCAGATTGTTGTCCCCCCCCATCCTATAAGTCATGATGACTTCAGATTGTTGTGTCCCCCCCCATCCTATAAGTCATGATGACTTCCAGATTGTTGTGACTTCCCCCATCCTATAAGTCATGATTACTTCAGATTGTTGTGTCCCCCATCCTATAAGTCATGATGACTTCAGATTGTTGTGTCCCCATCCTATAAGTCATGATGACTTCAGATTGTTGTCCCCCCCATCCTATAAGTCATGATGACTTCAGATTGTTGTCCCCCCATCCTATAAGTCATGATGACTTCAGATTGTTGTGTCCCCCTCCATCCTATAAATCATGATGACTTCAGATTGTTGTCCCCCCATCCTATAAGTCATGATGACTTCAGATTGTTGTGTCCCCCCATCCTATAAGTCATGATGACTTCAGATTGTTGTGTCCCCCCCATCCTATACGTCATGATGACTTCAGATTGTTGTGCCCCATCCTATAAGTCATGATGACTTCAGATTGTTGTGTCCCCCATCCTATAAGTCATGATGACTTCAGATTGTTGTGTCCCCCCATCCTATAAGTCATGATGACTTCAGATTGTTGTGTCCCCCCCCATCCTATAAGTCATGATGACTTCAGATTGTTGTCCCCCCATCCTATAAGTCATGATGACTTCAGATTGTTGTGTCCCCCCATCCCATAAGTCATGATGACTTCAGATTGTTGTGTCCCCCCATCCTATAAGTCATGATGACTTCAGATTGTTGTGTCCCCCCATCCTATAAGTCATGATGACTTCAGATTGTTGTGTCCCCCCATCCTATAAGTCATGATGACTTCAGATTGTTGCTCCCCCATCCTATAAGTCATGATGACTTCAGATTGTTGTGTCCCCCCATCCTATAAGTCATGATGACTCAGATTGTTGTGTCCCCCATCCTATAAGTCATGATGACTTCAGATTGTTGTGTCCCCCCCATCCTATAAGTCATGATGACTTCAGATTGTTGCCCCCCCCCCCATCCTATAAGTCATGATGACTTCAGATTGTGTGTCCCCCCCATCCTATAAGTCATGATGACTTCAGATTGTTGTGTCCCCCATCCTATAAGTCATGATGACTTCAGATTGTTGTGTCCCCCCATCCTATAAGTCATGATGACTTCAGATTGTTGTGTCCCCCATCCTATAAGTCATGATGACTTCAGATTGTTGTGTCCCCCCCATCCTATAAGTCATGATGACTTCAGATTGTTGTGCCCCCATCCTATAAGTCATGATGACTTCAGATTGTTTGTCCCCCATCCTATAAGTCATGATGACTTCAGATTGTTGTGTCCCCCATCCTATAAGTCATGATGACTTCAGATTGTTGTGTCCCCCATCCTATAAGTCATGATGACTCCCCCATCAGATGATGACTTCAGATTGTCCCCCCATCCTATAAGTCATGATGACTTCAGATTGTTGTGTCCCCCCATCCTATAAGTCATGATGACTTCAGATTGTGTGTCCCCCCATCCTATAAGTCATGATGACTTCAGATTGTTGTGTCCCCCCCCATCCTATAAGTCATGATGACTTCAGATTGTGTGCCCCCCATCCTATAAGTCATGATGACTTCAGATTGTTGTGTCCCCCCATCCTATAAGTCATGATGACTTCAGATTGTTGTCCCCCCCCATCCTATAAGTCATGATGACTTCAGATTGTTGTGTCCCCCCATCCTATAAGTCATGATGACTTCAGATTGTTGTGTCCCCATCCTATAAGTCATGATGACTTCAGATTGTTGTCCCCCCATCCTATAAGTCATGATGACTTCAGATTGTTGTGTCCCCCCCCCATCCTATAAGTCATGATGACTTCAGATTGTTGTGCCCCCCATCCTATAAGTCATGATGACTTCAGATTGTTGTGTCCCCCCCATCCTATAAGTCATGATGACTTCAGATTGTTGTGTCCCCCATCCTATAAGTCATGATGACTTCAGATTGCTGTGTCCCCCCATCCTATAAGTCATGATGACTTCAGATTGTTGCCCCCCCCCCATCCTATAAGTCATGATGACTTCAGATTGTTGTTCCCCCCCATCCTATAAGTCATGATGACTTCAGATTGTTGTCCCCCCCATCCTATAAGTCATGATGACTTCAGATTGTTGTGTCCCCCCCATCCTATAAGTCATGATGACATCAGATTGTTGTCCCCCCATCCTATAAGTCATGATGACTTCAGATTGTTGTCCCCCCCCATCCTATAAGTCATGATGACTTCAGATTGTTGCCCCCCCCATCCCTGATCTAGACAGATCCTCAGGTTACCGTCCAAGACAAAACATGAACTAATCAGACCTGCTCAGCAGAAGTAATTCAGCCTTCATTAGGACGAAGGAAGCATTTCATTCAACCTTATTCCAGCTTATTCCAACAGGAATAAGAAAATACTTGAATTATACCACATCTGATTTAAAAAAAAAAAAATCAAATCTATTGTTGACAAGTCCCCAGAACAAACCAAAGATAAACAAAACCAAGATATCCAATTAGATTGAACCAGTCAACACCCATCTAGGAAGGAGGTCCCATCTGTGACGACCTGAGGGGGCGGAGCTACACGGCACAACAGAGAGAAGAACAACATTCTTCAGAGGACACCCCTGAACACACACAAGTTACCACGGAGATCATCCATCCATATAGATGACATCGAAGTTCTCCCCGGAGGACAAGTTTTAGATAGGGGGGGGCGGCAGATAGACAAGTGGCTTAGAGTGTTGGTGCTCGTCACCGAAAGGTTGCAAGATCATATCCCCCGAGCTGACAAGGTAAAAATCTGTCGTTCTGCCCCCTGAACAAGGCAGTTAACCCACGGTTCCTAGGCCGTCATTGTAAATACAAATTTGTTCTTAACTTAATTCCTAGTTAAATAAAGATAAAACATTTTTTTAGACAGATACAAGACACAGTTGTCCTCAGAGGAGGAGATTTAGACACAAGACACAGTTCTCCTCAGAGGAGGAGATTTAGACACAAGACACAGTTCTCCTCAGAGGAGGAGATTTAGACACAAGACACAGTTCTCCTCAGAGGAGGAGATTTAGACACAAGACACAGTTGTCCTCAGAGGAGGAGATTTAGACACAAGACACAGTTCTCCTCAGAGGAGGAGATTTAGACACCAGACACAGTTCTCCTCAGAGGAGGAGATTTAGACACCAGACACAGTTCTCCTCAGAGGAGGAGATTTAGACACAAGACACAGTTCTCCTCAGAGGAGGAGATTTAGACACAAGACACAGTTCTCCTCAGAGGAGGAGATTTAGACACAAGACACAGTTCTCCTCAGAGGAGGAGATTTAGACACAAGACACAGTTCTCCTCAGAGGAGGAGATTTAGACACAAGACACAGTTCTCCTCAGAGGAGGAGATTTAGACACCAGACACAGTTCTCCTCAGAGGAGGAGATTTAGACACCAGACACAGTTCTCCTCAGAGGAGGAGATTTAGACACCAGACACAGTTCTCCTCAGAGGAGGAGATTTAGACACAAGACACAGTTCTCCTCAGAGGAGGAGATTTAGACACCAGACACAGTTCTCCTCAGAGGAGGAGATTTAGACACAAGACACAGTTCTCCTCAGAGGAGGAGATTTAGACACAAGACACAGTTCTCCTCAGAGGAGGAGATTTAGACACCAGACACAGTTCTCCTCAGAGGAGGAGATTTAGACACAAGACACAGTTCTCCTCAGAGGAGGAGATTTAGACACAAGACACAGTTCTCCTCAGAGGAGGAGATTTAGACACAAGACACAGTTCTCCTCAGAGGAGGAGATTTAGACACAAGACACAGTTCTCCTCAGAGGAGGAGATTTAGACACCAGACACAGTTCTCCTCAGAGGAGGAGATTTAGACACAAGACACAGTTCTCCTCATGAGGAGGAGATTTAGACACCAGACACAGTTCTCCTCAGAGAGGAGATTTAGACACAAGACACAGTTCTCCTCAGAGGAGGAGATTTAGACACAAGACACAGTTCTCCTCCCAGAGGAGATTTAGACACAAGACACAGTTCTCCTCAGAGGAGGAGATTTAGACACCAGACACAGTTCTCCTCAGAGGAGGAGATTTAGACACAAGACACAGTTCTCCTCAGAGGAGGAGATTTAGACACCAAGACACAGTTCTCCTCAGAGGAGGAGATTTAGACACCAGACACAGTTCTCCTCAGAGGAGGAGATTTAGACACAAGACACAGTTCTCCTCAGAGGAGGAGATTTAGACACCAGACACAGGTTCTCCTCAGAGGAGGAGATTTAGACACAAGACACAGTTCTCCTCAGAGGAGGAGATTTAGACACAAGACACAGTTCTCCTTGGAGGAGGAGATTTAGACACAAGACACAGTTCTCCTCAGAGGAGATTTAGACAAAGGACACAATTATCCTCAGAGGACAATATTTAAATACAGTATCAGTCCAAAGTTTGGACATTAATGCTCATTAAAGGGGTTTTCTTTAATTTTGAGTCAAGTGGCAGGTAACCTTGTGGAGCATTGGGCCAGTAACCAAAAGGTTGCTGGATCGAATCCCCCGAGCTGACAAGTTAAAAACCTGTCTTTCTGCCCCTGAACAAGGAAGTTAACTCATGGTTCGCCCGGTAGGCCGTCATTGTAAGTAATTATTTGATCTTAACTGAAGATATATAAAAAACAAGTCTAAATATGTAAACATTATTAAGTGACTAGTCATTCCATGTGTCTATAGGGCAGCAGCATCTAAGGTGCAGGGTTGAGGAACCGTGTGGAATCTGTCGAGTGGTGGCTGTTTAACAGTCTGACGGCCTTGAGACAGATGTTCACGGTTTTAAAGGTGTGTAAATTGTAAAGTCTTTTGTCTGAAATGTGTTTTTGGTTATATGTCAGACCACAGAAAGATTGGCTGTCGCCAATGGGGTCGGCTAATGGGATCCTAGTAAATCACATTGAGAGACACAGAGAGAGAGAGAGGGAGAGAGAGAGAGAGAGAGAGAGAGAGAGAGAGAGAGAGAGAGAGAGAGAGAGAGAGAGAGAGAAAAGTGCTTTGGCAATGTTAACACATGTTTCCCATGCCAATAAAGCCCTTGAATTGAATTGAATTGAGCGAGAGAGAGAGAGACAGAGAGAAAGACAGAGAGAGAGAGAGAGAGAGAGAGAGAGAGAGAGAGAGAGAGAGAGAGAGAGAGAGAGAGAGAGAGAGAGAGAGAGAGAGAGAGAGACATATTTTGGCCCTTCAGAGGGGGAAGGCCCTTAAATCCATGTCCCTTGTGCTTTGGTCAGAGGAGACAGAGAGCATGATGGGACTGGAAGTGACAGAGAGCATGATGGGACTGGAAGTGACAGAGAGCATGATGGGACTGGAGGTGACAGAGAGCATGATGGGACTGGAGGTGACAGAGAGCATGATGGGACTGGAGGTGACAGAGAGCATGATGGGACTGGAGGTGACAGAGAGCATGATGGGACTGGAGGTGACAGAGAGCATGATGGGACTGGAGGTGACAGAGAGCATGATGGGACTGGAGGTGACAGAGACACGTTGTACCACTGACTAGCCATTATAGTATCTTTCCAACAAAAATCTAT
>NC_088225.1:34498529-34504072 GCF_036934945.1 Oncorhynchus masou masou
TGTATATCTAGAGGGGGGGGACTGGACTAATGATGTCACCCTGTCTCTGCTATGATGTATATCTAGAGGGGGGGCTGGACTAATGATGTCACCCTGTCTCTGTTATGATGTATATCTAGAGGGGGGGGACATGCCAAAGGAATTACGAGAGAGCCAACACTGTAGTGCGTTCTAGTCATTGACTGTATCTCCTCAGGGACACAACACTGTGGGGGTAGAGGGGGAGGGATGAATGAAAAGATCCCAGAAATGTTCCATACGCACAAAAAGCTTGTTTCTCTCTCAAATGTGTTTTACATCCCTGTCGGTGAGCATTTCTCCTTTGCCAAGATAATCCATCCACTTTGATCGTTGTGGCATATCGAGAAGCTGATTTTTGAAAAACAGCATGATCATTACACAGGTGCACCTTGTGCTGGGGTTATAATAAAAGGTCCCGTTTTGTCACAACAACACAATGCCACAGATTTTCTCAAGGTTTTGAGGGAGTGTGCAGTTGTCATGCTGACTGCATTAATGTCTAACAGAGCTGTTGTCAGAGAATTTAATTTTCATGTCTATACCATAACAATGTTTTAGAGAATTTGGCTGTAGGTCCAACCGTGTGATTACCAGTCTGTAACCACGGCAGCACAGCACATCCACAACCCAGCTTCTTCGCCTGCGGGGATCTATGACACCAGGACAGCTGATGATGATGAAGATGATGAAACTGAGGAGTTTTGAGCACAACTGAAGAATTTCTACACAAACTTTTCATACACCGTCTCAGGGAATCTTATCTGCGTGCTCGTCGGTCTCACCAGTTCGCCGTCGTAGCCGCCTTCAGTGGGCTGGAAACATGTGCTCTTCATGGCTGTAATCGCTCTGAGAGACTTACCCAGAAAGACTCACAGCTGTAATCACTCTTAGAGACTTACCCAGAAACACTGACAGCTGTAATCACTCTTAGAGACTTACCCAGAAACACTGACAGCTGTAATCGCTCTGAGAGACTTACCCAGAAAGACTCACAGCTCTTAGAGACTTACCCAGAAAGACTCACAGCTCTTAGAGACTTACCCAGAAAGACTCACAGCTAGCTTCATTAGAGACTTACCCAGAAAGACTCACAGCTCTTAGAGACTTACACAGAAAGACTCACAGCTCTTAGAGACTTACCCAGAAAGACTCACAGCTGTAATCACTCTTAGAGACTTACCCAGAAACACTGACAGCTGTAATCACTCTTAGATACTTACCCAGAAACACTGACAGCTGTAATCACTTTTAGATACTTACCCAGAAAGACTCACAGCTCTTAGAGACTTAACCAGAAAGACTCACAGCTCTTGGAGACTTACCCAGAAAGACTCACAGCTCTGAGAGACTTACCCAGAAAGACTCACAGTTCTAATCACTGCCAAAGGTGCTTCTACAAAGTATTGACTAAGGGGTATAAATACTTATGTAAGAGATATTTCTGTATTTGATGTTAAATACATGTCTTAAAACGTCTTATCACTTTGTCATTTATGGGGTGATCTTTGTAAGCCCGCGTGATATGCAGCTGTTCAGGGAAGCTAGAAACCATTATACACAGGCAGTTAGAAAAGCCAAGGCGAGCTTTTTCAAGCAGAAATTTGGTTCCTGCAACACTAACTCAAAAAAGTTCTGGGACACTATAAAGTCCATGGAGAATAAGAACACCTCCTCCCAGCTGCCCACTGCACTGAGGATAGGAAACACTGTCACCACCAATAAATCCACTATAATTGAGAATTTCAATAAGCATTTTTCTACGGCTGGCCATGCTTTCCACCTGGCTACTCTTACCCCGGTCAATAGCTCTGCACCCCCCACAGCAACTCGCCCAAGCCTTCCCCATTTCTCCTTCTCCCAAATCCGTTCAGCTGATGTTCTGAAGAGCTGCAAAATCTGACCCCTACAAATCAGCCGGGCTCGACAATCTGGACCCTTTCTTTCTAAAATTGTCTGCCGAAATTGTTGCCACCCCTATCACTAGCCTGTTCAACCTCTCTTTCGTGTCGTCTGAGATTCCCAAAGATTGGAAAGCAGCTGCGGTCATCCCCCTCTTCAAAAGGGGGGACACTCTTGACCCAAACTGTTACAGACCTATATCTATCCTACCATGCCTTTCTAAGGTCTTCGAAAGCCAAGTCAACAAACAGATTACCGACCATTTCGAATTTCAACGTACATTCTCCGCTATGCAATCTGGTTCCCGAGCTGGTCATGGGTGCACCTCAGCCATGCTCAAAGTCCTAAACGATATCATAACCGCCATCGATAAAAGACAGTACTGTGCAGCCGTATTCATCGACCTGGCCAAGGCTTTCAACTCTGTCAAACACTGCATCCTCATCGGCAGACTCGACAGCCTTGGTTTCTCAAATCATTGCCTCCCCTGGTTCACCAACTACTTCTCTGATAGAGTTCAGTGTGTCAAATCGGAGGGTCTGCTGTCCAGACCTCTGGCAGTCTCTATGGGGGTGCCACAGGGTTCAATTCTTGGGCCGACTCTCTTCTCTATATACATCAATGATGTCGCTCTTGCTGCTGGTGATTCTCTGATCCACCTCTACGCAGACGACACCATTCTGTATACTTCTGGCCCTTCTTTGGACACTGTGTTAACAACCCTCCAGGCAAGCTTCAATGCCATACAACTCTCCTTCCGTGGCCTCCAATTGCTCTTAAATACAAGTAAAACCTTTACCTCCCTTATCTCACCTCATTTGCTCACGTCGTATATAGACTTGTTTATACTGTATTATTGACTGTATGTTTGTTTTGCTCCATGTGTAACTCTGTGTTGTTTGTGTCGCACTGCTTTGCTTTATCCTGGCCAGATCGCAATTGTAAATGAGAACTTGTTCTCAACTTGTCTACCTGGTTAAATAAAAGTGAAATAAATACAAATACATTTATGGGGTGATCTTTGTCATTATGGGGTGATCTTTGTCATTTATGTGGTGATCTTTGTCATTATGGGGTGATCTTTGTCATTATGGGGTGATCTTTGTCATTATGGGGTGAAATTTGTCATTTATGGGGTGATCTTTGTCTTTTATGGGGTGATCTTTGTCATTATGGGGTGATCTTTGTCATTTATGGTGTGATCTTTGTCATTTATGGGGTGATCTTTGTCATTATGGGGTAATCTTTGTCATTTATGGGGTGATCTTTGTCATTTATGGGGTGATCTTTGTCATTTATGGGGTGATCTTTGTCATTTATGGGGTGATCTTTGTCATTTATGGGGTGATCTTTGTCATTTATGGGATGATCTTTGTCATCTATGATGATCCTCCATCAGATCCCTCCATCAGATCCTCCATCAGATCCTCCATCAGATCCTCCATCAGATCCCTCCATCAGATCCCTCCATCAGATCCCCTCCATCAGATCCCTCCATCAGATCCTCCATCAGATCCCTCCATCAGATCCCTCCATCAGATCCCTCCATCAGATCCCTCCATCAGATCCCTCCATCAGATCCCATCAGATCCTCCATCAGATCCTCCATCAGATCCCTCCATCAGATCCTCCATCAGATCCCTCCATCAGATCCTCCATCAGATCTCCTCCATCAGATCCTCCATCAGATCCCTCCATCAGATCCCTCCATCAGATCCCTCCATCAGATCCCCTCCATCAGATCCCTCCATCAGATCCCTCCATCAGATCCCTCCATCAGATCCTCCATCAGATCCCCATCAGATCCCTCCATCAGATCCTCTCCATCAGATCCCTCCATCAGATCCTCTCCATCAGATCCTCCATTACTTCATCAGATCCTCCATCAGATCCTCCATCAGATCCCTCCATCAGATCCCTCCATCAGATCCCCTCCATCAGCCTCCATCAGATCCCTCCATCAGATCCCTCCATCAGATCCTCCATCAGATCCTTCATCAGATCCCCTCCATCAGATCCCTCCATCAGATCCCTCCATCAGATCCTCCATCAGATCCCCTCCATCAGATCCCCTCCATCAGATCCCTCCATCAGATCCTCCATCCATCCTCCATCAGATCCTCATCAGATCCTCATCAGACTCCTCACATCATGATCCCTCCATCAGATCATACCCTCCATCAGATCCTCTAGATCCTCTAGACCATCATGATCCCTCTATCAGATCCTCCATCAGATCTCCATGAATCTCATGATCCCTCATCATATCCTTCATTAGATCCTCATCAGATCCCTTCATCAGATTCCATCGATCTCCATCAGATCCCTCCATCAGATCCCTCCATGAATCCCTCCATCAGATCCCTCCATCAGATCCCTCCATCAGATCCACTGCATTCAGATCCCCTCCATCAGATCTCTTCCTATCAGATCCCTCATCGAATCCCTCCATCAGATCTCATCAGATCTATGATTCCTCATCAGATCCTCCATCAGATCCCTCCATCAGATCTCCTCATAGATCCCTCCATCAGATCCCTTCATTCAGATCTCCATCAGATCTTTCCATCAGATCCTCCATCAGATCCTCCATCGGGATTCCTTCATCAGATCCCTCCATCAGATCCCTCATCAGACCTCTATCAGATCCCTCATCAGATCCTCATCAGACCCTCATCAGATCTCCATCAGACTATATCCCTCATCAGATCCTCCATCGATCCCTCCATCAGATCCTCCATCGATCCTCCATCATGATCCCTCCATCAGATCCCCTCCATCAGATCCTCCATCAGATCCTCATCAGATCCTCAATCAGATCCTCCATCAGATCCCTCCATCAGATCCTCTCCATCGAATCCCTCCATCAGATCCCTCCATCAGATCAGATCCTATCAGATCCTCCATCAGATCCTCCATTAGATCCCTCTATCAGATCCTCATCAGACTCACATCTCTCATCAGATCCCTCATCGAATCCTCTATCAGATCCCTCTATCAGATTCTCTCATCAGATCCCTTCATCAGATCCACTATCAGATCCCTTCCATCAGATCCTCCATCAGATCCTCTATCAGATCCCTCTATCAGATCCTCTCATCAGATCCCTCCATCAGATCCCTCCATCAGATCTCTCATCGGATCTCTCCATCAGATCCTCATCAAATCCCTTCATCAGATCCTCCATCAGATCCCTCCATCAGATCCTCCATCAGATCCCTCCATCAGATCCCTCCATCAGATCCCCTTCATCAGATCCTCCATCAGATCCCTGTAGTCCCCATCAGATCCCCTCCATCAGATCCTCCATCAGATCCCTCCATCAGATCCCTCCATCAGATCCCTCCATCAGATCACTCCATCAGATCCCTCCATCAGATCCCCTCCATCAGATCCTCCATCAGATCCCTCTCATCAGATCCCTCCATCAGATCCCTCATCAGATCCACTCCATCAGATCCCTCCATCAGATCCCCTCCATCAGATCCCTCTATCAGACCCCTCCATCAGATCCCCTCCATCAGATCCCTCAAACCCAGGGACTATATCCTTCTAGAGCAACATGAACCCTGTATTCAGGGACTATATCCTTCTCAGAGAATCACCATGAACCCTGTATTCAG
>NC_088225.1:34504172-34531672 GCF_036934945.1 Oncorhynchus masou masou
ACATTGCATTACATTTAAGTCATTTAGCAGACGCTCTTATCCAGAGCGACTTACAAATTGGTGAATTCACCTTCTGACATCAGTGGAACAGCCACTTTACCATAGTGCATCTAAATCATTTAAGGGGGGTGAGAAGGATTGCTTTATCATATCCTAGGTATTCCTTGAAGAGGTGGGGTTTCAGGTGTCTCCGAAAGGTGGTGATTGACTCCGCTGTCCTGGCGTCGTGGGGAGTTTGTTCCACCATTGGGGGGCCAGAGCAGCGAACAGTTTTGACTGGGCTGAGCGGGAACTGTACTTCCTCAGTGGTAGGGGCGAGCAGGCCAGAGGTGGATGAACGCAGTGCCCTTGTTTGGGTGTAGGGCCTGATCAGAGCCTGGAGGTACTGCGGTGCCGTTCCCCTCACAGCTCCGTAGGCAAGCACCATGGTCTTGTAGCGGATGCGAGCTTCAACTGGAAGCCAGTGGGAGAGCGGAGGAGCGGGGGTGACGTGAGAGAACTTGGGAAGGTTGAACACCAGACGGGCTGCGGCGTTCTGGATGAGTTGTAGGGGTTTAATGGCACAGGCAGGGAGCCCAGCCAACAGCGAGTTGCAGTAATCCAGACGGGAGATGACAAGTGCCTGGATTAGGACCTGCGCCGCTTCCTGTGTGAGGCAGGGGGCGTACTCTGCGGATGTTGTAGAGCATGAACCTACAGGAACGGGCCACCGCCTTGATGTTAGTTGAGAACGACAGGGTGTTGTCCAGGATCACGCCAAGGTTCTTAGCGCTCTGGGAGGAGGAAACAATGGAGTTGTCAACCGTGATGGCGAGATCATGGAGCGGGCAGTCCTTCCCCGGGAGGAAGAGCAGCTCCGTCTTGCCGAGTTCAGCTTGAGGTGGTGATCCGTCATCCACACTGATATGTCTGCCAGACATGCAGAGATGCGGTCGCCACCTGGTCATCAGAAGGGGAAGGAGAAGATTAATTGTGTGTCGTCTGCATAGCAATGATAGGAGAGACCATGTGAGGTTATGACAGAGCCAAGTGACTTGGTGTATAGCGAGAATAGGAGAGGGCCTAGAACAGAGCCCTGGGGGACACCAGTGGTGAGCGCGTGGCGAGGGAGACAGATTCTCGCCACGCCACCTGGTAGGAGCGACCTGTCAGGTAGGACTCAATCCAAGCGTGGGCCGCACCGGAGATGCCCAACTCGGAGAGGGTGGAGAGGAGGATCTGATGGTTCACAGTGTCGAAGGCAGCCGATAGGTCTAGAAGGATGAGAGCAGAGGAGAGAGAGTTAGCTTTAGCAGTGCGGAGCGCCTCCGTGATACAGAGAAGAGCAGTCTCAGTTGAATGACTAGTCTTGAAACCTGACTGATTTGGATCAAGGATGACTTCCTTGCCTGGTTCACCAATTACTTTGCAGACAGAGTTCAGTGTGTCAAATCGGAGGGCATGCTGTCCGGTCTCTGGCAGTCTCTATGGGGGTGCCACAGGGTTCAATTCTCGGGCCGACTCTTTTCTCTGTATATATCAATGATGTTGCTCTTGCTGCGGGCGATTCCTGATCCACCTCTACGCAGACGACACCATTCTATATACTTCCGGCCCGTCCTTGGACACTGTGCTATCTAACCTCAAAACGAGCTTCAATGCCATACAACACTCCTTCCGTGGCCTCCAACTGCTCTTAAACGCTAGTAAAACCAAATGCATGCTTTTCAACCGATCGCTGCCTGCACCCGCATGCCCGACGAGCATCACAACCCTGGATGGTTCCGACCTTGAATATGTGGACACCTATAAGTACCTAGGTGTCTGGCTAGACTGTAAACTCTCCTTCCAGACTCATATCAAACATCTCCAATCGAAAATCAAATCAAAGTCGGCTTTCTATTCCGCAACAAAGCCTCCTTCACTCACATAGCCAAACTTACCTAGTAAAACTGACTATCCTACCGATCCTCGACTTCGGTGATGTCATCTACAAAATTGCCTCCAACACTCTACTCAGCAAACTGGATGCAGTTTATCACAGTGCCATCCGTTTTGTCACTAAAGCACCTTATACCACCCACCACTGCGACTTGTATGCTCTAGTCGGCTGGCCCTCGCTACATATTCGTCGCCAGACCCACTGGCTCCAGGTCATCTACAAGTCCATGCTAGGTAAAGCTCCGCCTTATCTCAGTTAACTGGTCACGATGGCAACACCCATCCGTAGCACGCGCTCCAGCAGGTGTATCTCACTGATCATCCCCAAAGCCAACACCTCATTTGGCCGCCTTTTGTTCCAGTACTCTGCTGCCTGTGACTGGAACGAATTGCAAAAATCCCTGGAGACTTTGGAGACTTTTATCTCCCTCACCAACTTCAAACATGTGCTATCTGAACAACTAACCGATCGCTGCAGCTGTACATAGTCTATTGGTAAATAGCCCACCCATTTTCACCTACCTCATCCCCACACTGTTTTTATTTATTTACTTTTCTGCTCTTTTGCACACCAGTATCTCTACCTGTACATGACCATCTGATCATTTATCACTCCGGTGCTAATCTGCAAAATTGTAATTATTCGCCTACCTCCTCATGCCTTTTGCACATAATGTATATAGACTCCCCTTTTTTGTACTGTGTTATTGACTTGTTAATTGTTTACTCCATGTGTAACTCTGTGTTGTCTGTTCACACTGCTAAGCTTTATCTTGGCCAGGTCGCAGTTGCAAATGAGAACTTGTTCTCAACTAGCCTACCTTGTTAAATAAAGGTGAAATAAAAAATAAATAAAAAATGTGGACACCTCCTAGTGGTGGGGTTGTTAGGAGTGTTTATCAGACCATGTGGACACCTCCAAGTGGTGGGGTTGTTCGGAGTGTTTACCAGACCACGTGGACACCTCCTTGTGGTGGGGTTGTTAGGAGTGTTTATAAGATCATGTGGACACCTCCTAGTGGTGGGGTTGTTAGGAGTGTTTATCAGACCATGTGGACACCTCCTAGTGGTGGGGTTGTTAGGAGTGTTTATCAGACCATGTGGACACCTCCTAGTGGTGGGGTTGTTAGGGGTGTTTATCAGACCATGTGGACACCTCCAAGTGGTGGGGTTGTTAGGAGTGTTTATCAGACCATGTGGACACCTCCTAGTGGTGGGGTTGTTAGGAGTGTTTATCAGAAAATGTGGACACCTCCTAGTGGTGGGGTTGTTAGGAGTGTTTATCAGACCATGTGGACACCTCCAAGTGGTGGGGTTGTTCAGAGTGTTTACCAGACCACGTGGACACCTCCTTGTGGTGGGGTTGTTAGGAGTGTTTATAAGATCATGTGGACACCTCCTAGTGGTGGGGTTGTTAGGAGTGTTTATCAGACCATGTGGACACCTCCTAGTGGTGGGGTTGTTAGGAGTGTTTATCAGACCATGTGGACACCTCCTAGTGGTCTGGTTGTTAGGAGTGTTTATCAGACCATGTGGACACCTCCAAGTGGTGGGGTTGTTAGGAGTGTTTATCAGACCATGTGGACACCTCCTAGTGGTGGGGTTGTTAGGAGTGTTTATCAGACCATGTGGACACCTCCTAGTGGTGGGGTTGTTAGGAGTGTTTATCAGACCATGTGGACACCTCCTAGTGGTGGGGTTGTTAGGAGTGTTTATCAGACCATGTGGACACCTCCTAGTGGTCAGGTTGTTAGGAGTGTTTATCAGACCATGTGGACACCTCCTAGTGGTGGGGTTGTTAGGAGTGTTTATCAGGCCATGTGGACACCTCCTAGTGGTGGGGTTGTTAGGAGTGTTTATCAGGCCATGTGGACACCTCCTAGTGGTGGGGTTGTTAGGAGTGTTTATCAGATCATGTGGACACCTCCTAGTGGTGGGGTTGTTAGGAGTGTTTATCAGACCATGTGGACACCTCCTAGTGGTGGGGTTGTTAGGAGTGTTTATCAGATCATGTGGACACCTCCTAGTGGTGGGGTTGTTAGGAGTGTTTATCAGACCCTGTGGACACCTCCTAGTGGTGGGGTTGTTAGGAGTGTTAATCAGACCCTGTGGACACCTCCTAGTGGTGGGGTTGTTAGGAGTGTTTATCAAACCCTGTGGACACCTCTAGTGGTGGGGTTGTTAGGAGTGTTTATCCTCCTATGTGAAAGAAATGTTTTTTCCCAATTTCTCTTTGGGGTAGTATTAGTATTATTTATAGTAAAATCAACTAAATGTGGACAGATGTCCTTATATAATGTGTCAGCCTCTTCATTCACTGTCAGCTACATCAGCCCATTCATTCACTGTCAGCTACATCAGCCCATTCATTCACTGTCAGCTACATCAGCCCATTCATTCACTGTCAGCTACATCAGCCCATTCATTCACTGTCTGCTACATCAGCCCATTCATTCACTGTCAGCTACATCAGCGCATTCATTCACTGTCAGCTACATCAGCCCATTCATTCACTGTCAGCTACATCAGCCCATTCATTCACTGTCAGCTACATCAGCCCATTCATTCACTGTCAGCTACATCAGCCCATTCATTCACTGTCAGCTACATCAGCCCATTCATTCACTGTCAGCTACATCAGCCCATTCATTCACTGTCAACTACATCAGCGCATTCATTCACTGTCAGCTACATCAGCCCATTCATTCACTGTCAGCTACATCAGCCCATTCATTCACTGTCAGCTACATCAGCCCATTCATTCACTGTCAGCTACATCAGCCCATTCATTCACTGTCTGCTACATCAGCCCATTCATTCACTGTCAGCTACATCAGCGCATTCATTCACTGTCAGCTACATCAGCCCATTCATTCACTGTCAGCTACATCAGCCCATTCATTCACTGTCAGCTACATCAGCCCATTCATTCACTGTCAGCTACATCAGCCCATTCATTCACTGTCAGCTACATCAGCCCATTCATTCACTGTCAACTACATCAGCGCATTCATTCACTGTCAGCTACATCAGCCCATTCATTCACTGTCTGCTACATCAGCCCATTCATTCACTGTCAGCTACATCAGCCCATTCATTCACTGTCAGCTACATCAGTCCATTCATTCACTGTCAGCTACATCAGTCCATTCATTCACTGTCAGCTACATCAGCCCATTCATTCACTGTCAGCTACATCAGCTCATTCATTCACTGTCAGCTACATCAGCCCATTCATTCACTGTCAGATACATCAGCCCATTCATTCACTGTCAGCTACATCAGCCCATTCATTCACTGTCTGCTACATCAGCCCATTCATTCACTGTCAGCTACATCAGCCCATTCATTCACTGTCAGCTACATCAGCCCATTCATTCACTGTCAGCTACATCAGCCCATTCATTCACTGTCAGCTACATCAGCCCATTCATTCACTGTCAGCTGCATCAGTCCATTCATTCACTGTCAACTACATCAGCCCATTCATTCACTGTCAGCTGCATCAGTCCATTCATTCACTGTCAGCTACATCAGCCCATTCATTCACTGTCAGCTACATCAGCCCCTTCATTCACTGTCAGCTACATCAGCCCATTCATTCACTGTCAGCTACATCAGCCCATTCATTCACTGTCAGCTACATCAGCCCCTTCATTCACTGTCAGCTACATCAGCCCATTCATTCACTGTCAGCTACATCAGCCCATTCATTCACTGTCAGCTACATCAGCCCATTCATTCACTGTCAGCTACATCAGCCCATTCATTCACTGTCAGCTACATCAGCCCATTCGTTCACTGTCAGCTACATCAGCCCATTCATTCACTGTCAGCTACATCAGCCCATTCATTCACTGTCAGCTCCATCAGCCCATTCATTCACTGTCAACTACATCAGCCCATTCATTCACTGTCAGCTACATCAGCCCATTCATTCACTGTCAGCTACATCAGCCCATTCGTTCACTGTCAGCTACATCAGCCCATTCATTCACTGTCAGCTACATCAGCCCATTCATTCACTGTCAGCTCCATCAGCCCATTCATTCACTGTCAACTACATCAGCCCATTCATTCACTGTCAGCTACATCAGCCCATTCATTCACTGTCAGCTACATCAGCCCATTCCTTCACTGTCAGCTACATCAGCCCATTCATTCACTGTCAGCTACATCAGCCCCTTCATTCACTGTCAGCTACATCAGCCCATTCATTCACTGTCAGCTACAACAGCCCATTCATTCACTGTCAGCTACATCAGCCCATTCATTCACTGTCAGCTACATCAGCCCATTCATTCACTGTCAGCTACATTAGACAAATTAGCGCCTTGGAACCCAAGAGCATAGTCAGTGCTCTACCTCCCCCTTGTGGTGGTGTGGAGCAATGCAATAAGCAGTCACGCAGTGTAATGTACTAAACCACAAATTACCTCTAAATCCTGCAGCATAATCTCAAAACTTAATTCAGGAACTAAGTAGATCTGTAGGTAGATCTGTAGGTAGATCTGTAAGTAGTTCTGTAGGTAGATCTGTAGGTAGATCTGTAGGTAGATCTGTAGGTAGATCTGTAAGTAGTTCTGTAGGTAGATCTGTAAGTAGTTCTGTAGGTAGATCTGTAAGTAGTTCTGGAATAAGTTCTGGAAGTAGATCTGGAAGTAGATCTGTAAGTAGTTCTGTAGGTAGATCTGTAGGTAGATCTGTAAGTAGTTCTGTAGGTAGATCTGTAGGTAGATCTGTAGGTAGATCTGTAGGTAGATCTGGAAGTAGATCTGTAGGTAGATCTGTAGGTAGATCTGTAGGTAGATCTGTAGGTAGATCTGTAAGTAGTTCTGTAGGTAGATCTGTAAGTAGTTCTGGAAGTAGATCTGGAAGTAGATCTGTAAATAACTACATCTTTAGAAAGCAATACTCAACCTTTCAAGGATAAACCCTCTGCAACCATTGGTTCAACTTCTTTTCATTTGTTTTCTTCAATAATAAGTACACACATTGAATGAGCATATTTTCTGTTGATCCTTAGATATGGTAATCCCAAGGTATGTTACATTTTCCTTAAGTGGAATATTGCAGATAGAGGGATTCACACAGTCTGTAACATCTGTCTATCCCACAGTCTGTAACATGTGTCTATCACACAGTCTGTAACATATGTCTATCACACAGTCTGTAACATATGTCTATCACACAGTCTGTAACATCTGTCTATCACACAGTCTGTAACATATGTCTATCACACAGTCTGTAACATCTGTCTATCACACAGTCTGTAACATATGTCTATCACACAGTCTGTAACATCTGTCTATCACACAGTCTGTAACATATGTCTATTCCTCATGAAGACAGATTGGGTCTCCTCTGTAATTGTGTCCAACACTGCTTTCATTCTTTTTGCAAATATAGAAGCTAATATTTAGAAGTCAGACAGACAGGATGTAAATTATAGAGGAGAAGCAAGTCTTTCTTGGGCTTATGGATGAATGTAATCAGACCTGGAGTCAAACTGGGAGGGAGAGCATTATTTACAATGTAATCAGACCTGGAGTCAGACTGGGAGGGAGAGCATTATTTACAATGTAATCAGACCTGGAGTCAGACTGGGAGGGAGAGCATTATTTACAATGTAATCAGACCTGGAGTCAGACTGGGAGGGAGAGCATTATTTACAATGTAATCAGACCTGGAGTCAGACTGGGAGGGAGAGCATTATTTACAATGTAATCAGACCAGTCAGACTGGGAGGGAGAGCATTATTTACAATGCTTTCATAAAAGACCAACAGAAAAGGGACTAACTGTTCTGTAAACAGTTGTCTAAAACTAAGCAGATACACCATCAGTCTCAGCAGATACACCATCAGTCTCAGCAGATACACCATCAGTCTCAGCAGATACACCATCAGTCTCAGCAGATACACCATCAGTCTCAGCAGATACACCATCAGTCTCAGCAGATACACCATCAGTCTCCATACACCAGTCTCAGCAGATACACCATCAGTCTCAGCAGATACACCATCAGTCTCAGCAGATACACCATCAGTCTCAGCAGATACACATCAGTCTCAGCAGATACACCATCAGTCTCAGATACACCATCAGTCTCAGCAGATACACCATCAGTCCCAGCAGATACACCATCAGTCTCAGCAGATACACCATCAGTCTCAGCAGATACACCATCAGTCTCAGCAGATACACCATCAGTCCCAGCAGATACACCATCAGTCCCAGCAGATACACCATCAGTCTCAGCAGATACACCATCAGTCTCAGCAGATACACCATCAGTCTCAGCAGATACACCATCAGTCTCAGCAGATACACCATCAGTCTCAGCAGATACACCATCAGTCTCAGCAGATACACCATCAGTCTCAGCAGATACACCATCAGTCCCAGCAGATACACCATCAGTCTCAGCAGATACACCATCAGTCTCAGCAGATACACCATCAGTCTCAGCAGATACACCATCAGTCTCAGCAGATACACCATCAGTCTCAGCAGATACACCATCAGTCTCAGCAGATACACCATCAGTCTCAGCAGATACACCATCTGTCTCAGCAGATACACCATCAGTCCCAGCAGATACACCATCAGTCTCAGCAGATACACCATCAGTCTCAGCAGATACACCATCAGTCCCAGCAGATACACCATCAGTCTCAGCAGATACACCATCAGTCTCAGCAGATACACCATCAGTCCCAGCAGATACACCATCAGTCTCAGCAGATACACCATCAGTCTCAGCAGATACACCATCAGTCTCAGCAGATACACCATCAGTCCCAGCAGATACACCATCAGTCTCAGCAGATACACCATCAGTCTCAGCAGATACACCATCAGTCCCAGCAGATACACCATCAGTCTCAGCAGATACATCATCAGTCTCAGCAGATACACCATCAGTCCCAGCAGATACACCATCAGTCTCAGCAGATACACCATCAGTCTCAGCAGATACACCATCAGTCTCAGCAGATACACCATCAGTCTCAGCAGATACACCATCAGTCTCAGCAGATACACCATCAGTCCCAGGAGATACACCATCAGTCTCAGCAGATACACCATCAGTCTCAGCAGATACACCATCAGTCTCAGCAGATACACCATCAGTCTCAGCAGATACACCATCAGTCCCAGCAGATACACCATCAGTCTCAGCAGATACACCATCAGTCTCAGCAGATACACCATCAGTCCCAGAGATACACCATCAGTCTCAGCAGATACACCATCAGTCTCAGCAGATACACCATCAGTCCCAGCAGATACACCATCAGTCTCAGCAGATACACCATCAGTCTCATCAGATACACCATCAGTCTCATCAGATACACCATCAGTCTCAGCAGATACACCATCAGTCTCAGCAGATACACCATCAGTCTCAGCAGATACACCATCAGTCTCAGCAGATACACCATCAGTCTCAGCAGATACACCATCAGTCTCAGCAGATACACCATCAGTCTCAGCAGATATACCATCAGTCCCAGCAGATACACCATCAGTCTCAGCAGATACACCATCAGTCTCAGCAGATACACCATCAGTCCCAGCAGATACACCATCAGTCTCAGCAGATACACCATCAGTCCCAGCAGATACACCATCAGTCTCAGCAGATACACCATCAGTCTCAGCAGATACACCATCAGTCTCAGCAGATACACCATCAGTCTCAGCAGATACACCATCAGTCTCAGCAGATACACCATCAGTCTCAGCAGATACACCATCAGTCCCAGCAGATACACCATCAGTCTCAGCAGATACACCATCAGTCTCAGCAGATACACCATCAGTCTCAGCAGATACACCATCAGTCTCAGCAGATACACCATCAGTCTCAGCAGATACCATCAGTCCCAGCAGATACACCATCAGTCCCAGCAGATACACCATCAGTCTCAGCAGATACACCATCAGTCTCAGCAGATACACCATCAGTCTCAGCAGATACACCATCAGTCTCAGCAGATACACCATCAGTCTCAGCAGATATACCATCAGTCTCAGCAGATACACCATCAGTCTCAGCAGATATACCATCAGTCTCAGCAGATACACCATCAGTCTCAGCAGATATACCATCAGTCTCAGCAGATACACCATCAGTCTCAGCAGATACACCATCAGTCTCAGCAGATACACCATCAGTCTCAGCAGATACACCATCAGTCTCAGCAGATACACCATCAGTCTCAGCAGAAACACCATCAGTCTCAGCAGATACACCATCAGTCTCAGCAGATATACCATCAGTCTCAGCAGATACACCATCAGTCTCAGCAGATATACCATCAGTCTCAGCAGATACACCATCAGTCTCAGCAGATACACCATCAGTCTCAGCAGATACACCATCAGTCCCAGCAGATACACCATCAGTCTCAGCAGATACACCCCATCAGTCTCAGCAGATACACCATCAGTCTCAGCAGATACACCATCAGTCTCAGCAGATACACCATCAGTCTCAGCAGATACACCATCAGTCCCAGCAGATACACCATCAGTCTCAGCAGATACACCATCAGTCTCAGCAGATACACCATCAGTCTCAGCAGATACACCATCAGTCTCAGCAGATACACCATCAGTCTCAGCAGATACACCATCAGTCTCAGCAGATACACCATCAGTCTCAGCAGATACACCATCAGTCCCAGCAGATACACCATCAGTCCCAGCAGATACACCATCAGTCCCAGCAGATACACCATCAGTCCCAGCAGATACACCATCAGTCCCAGCAGATACACCATCAGTCTCAGCAGATACACCATCAGTCTCAGCAGATACACCATCAGTCTCAGCAGATACACCATCAGTCTCAGCAGATACACCATCAGTCCCAGCAGATACACCATCAGTCCCAGCAGATACACCATCAGTCTCAGCAGATACACCATCAGTCTCAGCAGATACACCATCAGTCTCAGCAGATACACCATCAGTCTCAGCAGATACACCATCAGTCTCAGCAGATACACCATCAGTCCCAGCAGATACACCATCAGTCTCAGCAGATACACCATCAGTCTCAGCAGATACACCATCAGTCTCAGCAGATACACCATCAGTCTCAGCAGATACACCATCAGTCTCAGCAGATACACCATCAGTCTCAGCAGATACACCATCAGTCTCAGCAGATACACCATCAGTCCCAGCAGATACACCATCAGTCTCAGCAGATACACCATCAGTCTCAGCAGATACACCATCAGTCCCAGCAGATACACCATCAGTCTCAGCAGATACACCATCAGTCTCAGCAGATACACCATCAGTCTCAGCAGATACACCATCAGTCTCAGCAGATACACCATCAGTCTCAGCAGATACACCATCAGTCTCAGCAGATACACCATCTGTCTCAGCAGATACACCATCAGTCCCAGCAGATACACCATCAGTCTCAGCAGATACACCATCAGTCTCAGCAGATACACCATCAGTCCCAGCAGATACACCATCAGTCTCAGCAGATACACCATCAGTCTCAGCAGATACACCATCAGTCCCAGCAGATACACCATCAGTCTCAGCAGATACACCATCAGTCTCAGCAGATACACCATCAGTCTCAGCAGATACACCATCAGTCTCAGCAGATACACCATCAGTCCCAGCAGATACACCATCAGTCCCAGCAGATACACCATCAGTCTCAGCAGATACACCATCAGTCTCAGCAGATACACCATCAGACTCAGCAGATACACCATCAGTCTCAGCAGATACACCATCAGTCTCAGCAGATACACCATCAGTCCCAGCAGATACACCATCAGTCTCAGCAGATACACCATCAGTCTCAGCAGATACACCATCAGTCCCAGCAGATACACCATCAGTCCCAGCAGATACACCATCAGTCTCAGCAGATACACCATCAGTCTCAGCAGATACACCATCAGTCTCAGCAGATACACCATCAGTCTCAGCAGATACACCATCAGTCTCAGCAGATACACCATCAGTCCCAGGAGATACACCATCAGTCTCAGCAGATACACCATCAGTCCCAGCAGATACACCATCAGTCTCAGCAGATACACCATCAGTCTCAGCAGATACACCATCAGTCCCAGCAGATACACCATCAGTCTCAGCAGATACACCATCAGTCTCAGCAGATACACCATCAGTCTCAGCAGATACACCATCAGTCTCAGCAGATACACCATCAGTCTCAGCAGATACACCATCAGTCCCAGGAGATACACCATCAGTCTCAGCAGATACACCATCAGTCTCAGCAGATACACCACCAGTCTCAGCAGATACACCATCAGTCTCAGCAGATACACCATCAGTCCCAGCAGATACACCATCAGTCTCAGCAGATACACCATCAGTCTCAGCAGATACACCATCAGTCCCAGCAGATACACCATCAGTCTCAGCAGATACATCATCAGTCTCAGCAGATACACCATCAGTCCCAGCAGATACACCATCAGTCTCAGCAGATACACCATCAGTCTCAGCAGATACACCATCAGTCTCAGCAGATACACCATCAGTCTCAGCAGATACACCATCAGTCTCAGCAGATACACCATCAGTCCCAGGAGATACACCATCAGTCTCAGCAGATACACCATCAGTCTCAGCAGATACACCATCAGTCTCAGCAGATACACCATCAGTCTCAGCAGATACACCATCAGTCCCAGCAGATACACCATCAGTCTCAGCAGATACACCATCAGTCTCAGCAGATACACCATCAGTCCCAGGAGATACACCATCAGTCTCAGCAGATACACCATCAGTCTCAGCAGATACACCATCAGTCCCAGCAGATACACCATCAGTCTCAGCAGATACACCATCAGTCTCATCAGATACACCATCAGTCTCATCAGATACACCATCAGTCTCAGCAGATACACCATCAGTCTCAGCAGATACACCATCAGTCTCAGCAGATACACCATCATTCTCAGCAGATACACCATCAGTCTCAGCAGATACACCATCAGTCTCAGCAGATACACCATCAGTCTCAGCAGATATACCATCAGTCCCAGCAGATACACCATCAGTCTCAGCAGATACACCATCAGTCTCAGCAGATACACCATCAGTCCCAGCAGATACACCATCAGTCTCAGCAGATACACCATCAGTCCCAGCAGATACACCATCAGTCTCAGCAGATACACCATCAGTCTCAGCAGATACACCATCAGTCTCAGCAGATACACCATCAGTCTCAGCAGATACACCATCAGTCTCAGCAGATACACCATCAGTCTCAGCAGATACACCATCAGTCTCAGCAGATACACCATCAGTCTCAGCAGATACACCATCAGTCTCAGCAGATATACCATCAGTCTCAGCAGATACACCATCAGTCTCAGCAGTCTCAGCAGATACACCATCAGTCTCAGCAGATATACCATCAGTCTCAGCAGATACACCATCAGTCTCAGCAGATACACCATCAGTCTCAGCAGATACACCATCAGTCTCAGCAGATACACCATCAGTCTCAGCAGAAACACCATCAGTCTCAGCAGATACACCATCAGTCTCAGCAGATATACCATCAGTCTCAGCAGATACACCATCAGTCTCAGCAGATATACCATCAGTCTCAGCAGATACACCATCAGTCTCAGCAGATACACCATCAGTCTCAGCAGATACACCATCAGTCCCAGCAGATACACCATCAGTCTCAGCAGATACACCCCATCAGTCTCAGCAGATACACCATCAGTCTCAGCAGATACACCATCAGTCTCAGCAGATACACCATCAGTCTCAGCAGATACACCATCAGTCCCAGCAGATACACCATCAGTCTCAGCAGATACACCATCAGTCTCAGCAGATACACCATCAGTCTCAGCAGATACACCATCAGTCTCAGCAGATACACCATCAGTCTCAGCAGATACACCATCAGTCTCAGCAGATACACCATCAGTCTCAGCAGATACACCATCAGTCCCAGCAGATACACCATCAGTCCCAGCAGATACACCATCAGTCCCAGCAGATACACCATCAGTCCCAGCAGATACACCATCAGTCCCAGCAGATACACCATCAGTCTCAGCAGATACACCATCAGTCTCAGCAGATACACCATCAGTCTCAGCAGATACACCATCAGTCTCAGCAGATACACCATCAGTCCCAGCAGATACACCATCAGTCCCAGCAGATACACCATCAGTCTCAGCAGATACACCATCAGTCTCAGCAGATACACCATCAGTCTCAGCAGATACACCATCAGTCTCAGCAGATACACCATCAGTCTCAGCAGATACACCATCAGTCCCAGCAGATACACCATCAGTCTCAGCAGATACACCATCAGTCTCAGCAGATACACCATCAGTCTCAGCAGATACACCATCAGTCTCAGCAGATACACCATCAGTCTCAGCAGATACACCATCAGTCTCAGCAGATACACCATCAGTCTCAGCAGATACACCATCAGTCCCAGCAGATACACCATCAGTCTCAGCAGATACACCATCAGTCTCAGCAGATACACCATCAGTCCCAGCAGATACACCATCAGTCTCAGCAGATACACCATCAGTCTCAGCAGATACACCATCAGTCTCAGCAGATACACCATCAGTCTCAGCAGATACACCATCAGTCTCAGCAGATACACCATCAGTCTCAGCAGATACACCATCAGTCCCAGCAGATACACCATCAGTCCCAGCAGATACACCATCAGTCTCAGCAGATACACCATCAGTCCCAGCAGATACACCATCAGTCTCAGCAGATACACCATCAGTCTCAGCAGATACACCATCAGTCTCAGCAGATACACCATCAGTCTCAGCAGATACACCATCAGTCCCAGCAGATACACCATCAGTCCCAGCAGATACACCATCAGTCTCAGCAGATACACCATCAGTCTCAGCAGATACACCATCAGTCTCAGCAGATACACCATCAGTCCCAGGAGTCTTATTATTTTGAAGTTGTTCAATAGAATAAATGATGTGTTCAACTATAACAGGGTCATGACACTGTTCCCTGTCAGCCTCACCAACTGATTTCACATCCCCCAGACAATCAAAACAAAGAGTTGAGGATACCTCACAATAATGTGGAAGTTGAGGACACCTCACGACACTGTAGAAGATGAGGACACCTCACAGTACTGTAGAGGATGAGGACACCTCACAGTACTGTAGAAGATGAGGACACCTCACAGTACTGTAGAAGATGAGGACACCTCACAATACTGTAGAAGATGAGGACACCTCACAATACTGTAGAAGATGAGGACACCTCACAATACTATAGAAGTTGAGGACACCTTACGATACTGTAGAAGATGAGGACACCTCACAATACTGTAGAAGATGAGGACACCTCACAATACTGTAGAAGATGAGGACACCTCACAATACTGTAGAAGATGAGGACACCTCACAGTACTGTAGAAGATGAGGACACCTCACAGTACTGTAGAAGATGAGGACACCTCACAATACTGTAGAAGATGAGGACACCTCACAGTACTGTAGAAGATGAGGACACCTCACAATACTGTAGAAGATGAGGACACCTCACAATACTGTAGAAGATGAGGACACCTCACGACACTGTAGAAGATGAGGACACCTCACAGTACTGTAGAAGATGAGGACACCTCACAGTACTGTAGAAGATGAGGACACCTCACAATACTGTAGAAGATGAGGACACCTCACAGTACTGTAGAAGATGAGGACACCTCACAGTACTGTAGAAGATGAGGACACCTCACAATACTGTAGAAGATGAGGACACCTCACAATACTGTAGAAGATGAGGACACCTCACAATACTGTAGAAGATGAGGACACCTCACAGTACTGTAGAAGATGAGGACACCTCACAATACTGTAGAAGATGAGGACACCTCACAATACTGTAGAAGATGAGGACACCTCACAATACTGTAGAAGATGAGGACACCTCACAATACTGTAGAAGATGAGGACACCTCACAGTACTGTAGAAGATGAGGACACCTCACAATACTGTAGAAGATGAGGGATGAGGACACCTCACAGTACTGTAGAAGATAGGGACACCTCACAATACTGTAGAAGATGAGGACACCTCACGATACTGTAGAAGATGAGGACACCTCACAGTACTGTAGAAGATGAGGACACCTCACAATACTGTAGAAGATGAGGACACCTCACAATACTGTAGAAGATGAGGACACCTCACAGTACTGTAGAAGATGAGGACACCTCACAATACTGTAGAAGATGAGGACACCTCACAGTACTGTAGAAGATGAGGACACCTCACAATACTGTAGAAGATGAGGACACCTCACAATACTGTAGAAGATGAGGACACCTCACAATACTATAGAAGATGAGGACACCTCACAATACTGTAGAAGATGAGGACACCTCACAATAATGTAGAAGATGAGGACACCTCACAATACTGTAGAAGATGAGGACACCTCACAGTACTGTAGAAGATGAGGACACCTCACAATACTGTAGAAGATGAGGACACCTCACAATACTGTAGACGTTGAAGACACCTCACAATACTGTAGAAGATGAGGACACCTCACAATACTATAGAAGATGAGGACACCTCACAGTACTGTAGAAGATTAGGACACTTCACAGTACTGTAGAAGATGAGGACACCTCACAGTACTGTAGAAGATGAGGACACCTCACAATACTGTAGAAGATGAGGACACCTCACAATACTGTAGAAGATGAGGACACCTCACAGTACTGTAGAAGATGAGGACACCTCACAATACTGTAGAAGATGAGGACACCTCACAATACTGTAGAAGATGAGGACACCTCACAGTACTGTAGAAGATGCAACTAAAGATGGAGATTAATGTGGGATCATCTGTGATGAGACAAGTCATATTTAAATGCTGAATTTTATTATTTTTATAGGTATTTTTCTAACCTGAAAAAAAATCTGATATATTTTGTCCATCCTCCTCCATTTCTTCCTACATCTGACACAGGTTCCATCTGCTTTCAGTCTATACATATCATCCACCTGGTGTTGTAGATCAAACAGAACAGATTTATCCTCCTCCATTTCTACCTACATCTGACACAGGTTCCATCTGCTTTCAGTCTATACATATCATCCACCTGGTGTTGTAGATCAAACAGAACAGATTTATCCTCCTCCATTTCTACCTACATCTGACACAGGTTCCATCTGCTTTCAGTCTATACATATCATCCACCTGGTGTTGTAGATCAAACAGAACAGATTTATCCTCCTCTGAAAGACTTTCAACAGGCTTTTGAACAAGACAGGTGATCTTTGTAATTACATTTTCTTCTTCAGCTCTCCTGGTCTTGACAACAATACTCTCATGTTTTCTTGCATATTTTCCAACCTTAAAAAGCTCCCAGTTATACTGTATGAATTGTTATTCATAGCGTTGTTCCAGAAGTGTTTAATTACTTTGTTTATCTCCATCTGGACCAACTCATGTTTTAATATAGAGCTATTAAGCTTCCAATAGGATGCTCTGCCAGGGCCATTATCAGAGATAAACAGTGTAATGTCAATATAAACAGCTCTATGATCAGTAAGGGCCATTATCAGAGATAAACAGTGTAAGGTCAATATAAACAGCTCTATGATCAGTAAGGGTCATTATTAGAGATAAACAGTGTAATGTCAATATAAACAACTCTATGATCAGTAAGGGCCATTATCAGAGATAAACAGTGTAATGTCAATATAAACAGCTCTATGATCAGTAAGGGTCATTATCAGAGATAAACAGTGTAATGTCATTATAAACAGCTCTATGGTCAGAAAGGGGAGTGACCAGGATGTTAACAGAAATAGCCTGTTAATCAAAACATTTAGACACCAACCAAAGATCTGTGGTGATTGTCTGGAGTGGGTCTTATTACTCCAAGTGAAAGACTCGTCATTAGGAAACTTTACTCTCCAAATATCTACAATATCAAACCTTTCCATCAGCTGGCTCAAACTAATATTCATAGAAATGAACTGTCCTGGAGGCCAAACTAATATTCATAGAAATGAACTGTCCTGGAGGCCAAACTAATATTCATAGAAATGAACTGTCCTGGAGGCCAAACTAATGTTCATAGAAATGAACTGTCCTGGAGGCCAAACTAATATTCATAGAAATGAACTGTCCTGGAGGTCAAACTAATATTCATAGAAATGAACTGTCCTGGAGGCCAAACTAATATTCATAGAAATGAACTGTCTTGGAGGCCAAACTAATATTCATAGAAATGAACTGTCCTGGAGGTCAAACTAATATTCATAGAAATGAACTGTCCTGGAGGTCAAACTAATATTCATAGAAATGAACTGTCCTGGAGGCCAAACTAATATTCATAGAAATTAACTGTCTTGGAGGCCAAACTAATATTCATAGGAATGAACTGTCCTGGAGGCCAGACTAATATTCATAGAAATGAACTGTCCTGGAGGCCATCTGTCAGTTTAATGATTCAGAGAAATATTAAAATCCCCATCTACTATAAGTAAAGCTTTGGGGAACTTGGTTAGCCTACTATAAGTAAAGCATTAGGGAACTTGGTTAGCCTACTATAAGTAAAGCATTAGGGAACTTGGTTAGCCTACTATAAGTAAAGCATTAGGGAACTTGGTTAGCCTACTATAAGTAAAGCATTAGGGAACTTGGTTAGCCTACTATAAGTAAAGCATTAGGGAACTTGGTTAGCCTACTATAAGTAAAGCATTAGGGAACTTGGTTAGCCTACTATAAGTAAAGCATTAGGGAACATGGTTAGCCTACTATAAGTAAAGCATTAGGGACCTTGGTTAGCCTACTATAAGTAAAGCATTAGGGAACTTGGTTAGCCTACTATAAGTAAAGCATTAGGGAACTTGGTTAGCCTACTATAAGTAAAGCATTAGGGAACTTGGTTAGCCTACTATAAGTAAAGCATTAGGGAACTTGGTTAGCCTACTATAAGTAAAGCATTAGGGAACTTGGTTAGCCTACTATAAGTAAAGCATTAGGGAACTTGGTTAGCCTACTATAAGTAAAGCATTAGGGAACTTGGTTAGCCTACTATAAGTAAAGCATGGGGGAACTTGGTTAGCCTACTATAAGTAAAGCATTAGGGAACTTGGTTAGCCTACTATAAGTAAAGCATTAGATAACTTGGTGAGCCTACTATAAGTAAAGCATGAGGGAACTTGGTTAGCCTACTATAAGTAAAGCATTAGGGAACTTGGTTAGCCTACTATAAGTAAAGCATGAGTGAACTTGGTTAGCCTACTATAAGTAAAGCATGAGTGAACTTGGTTAGCCTACTATAAGTAAAGCATTAGGGAACTTGGTTAGCCAGTGGAGAATACGCTTTTCCAAAGATTCAAGTCACTGATCATTTTCAAGTTTGGAATTGAACCAATGAATGTCGGTAATAATGATGATGTCGTTACAGTTGATGACAAGACACAGGAAGTGACCAATAGGGTCCCAGTCTGAGTGTAAAGTGTAAAATCCTTCCATTGAACTGATTCATTAGAGTGGGGACTCCAGCAGAGAGGTCAGAACCAGGAGACACAAATCATTTCCTCACTGAGATCTGTAGAAGTTGGCATAAATCTGTTTTAAGCTGTTTGGCAATATAAAAACAAGGCATTGTGCTTTACATGATTTCTTAACCCCCCGGCATTGAGTGAAACTATAGACAACGACAAAGTGGAATGTAGAACAGCAAGTAATACGAGATAAACAACAATCACAAACTCTAGTTAAACTGATAAGAAACCAGAGCTGCACAACATATAGATTTAAATGATTGAGGGAGAATAGTGGAGCATAACAAAGATAACTGTCAGACCTCCATATAGATTTAAATGATTGAGTGAGAATAGCATAACAAAGATAACTGTCAGACCTCCATATAGATATAAATGATTGAGTGAGAATAGTGGAGCATAACAACGATAACTGTCAGACCTCCATATAGATTTAAATGATTGAGGGAGAATAGTGGAGCATAACAAAGATAACTGTCAGACCTCCATATAGATTTAAATGATTGAGTGATAATAGTGGAGCATAACAGAGATAACTGTCAGACCTCCATATAGATATAAATGATTGAGTGATAATAGTGGAGCATAACAAAGATAACTGTCAGACCTCCATATAGATTTAAATGATTGAGTGAGAATAGCATAACAAAGATAACTGTCAGACCTCCATATAGATTTAAATGATTGAGTGATAATAGTGGAGCATAACAAAGATAACTGTCAGACCTCCATATAGATTTAAATGATTGAGGGAGAATAGTGGAGCATAACAAATCAAATCAAATCAAATTTAGATTGTCAAACATGGTTAGCAGATGTTAATGCGAGTGTAGCAAAATGCTTGTGCTTCTAGTTCCGACAATGCAGTAATAACCAAAAGTAATCTAACTAACCTCCTAAATTAACTGTCTTATACACAGTGTAAGGGGATAAAGAATATGTACATAAGGATATAAATGAATGAGTGATGGTACAGAGCAGCATAGGCAAGATACAGTAGATGGTATCCATACAGTATTTAATATGAGATGAGTATGTAAACAAAGTGGCATAGTTAAAGTGGCTAGTGATACATGTAGATTACATAAGGATGATTGATATAGAGTATATAGTGGAGCATATGAGATGAATAATGTGTCAGTAACATTATATAAGGTAGCATTTAAAGTGATTAGTGATATATTTACATCATTTCCCATCAATTCCCATTATTAAAGTGGCTGGAGTTGAGTCAGTGTAGTGTGTTGGCAGCAGCCACTCAATGTTAGTTGGCTGTTTAACAGTCTGATGGCCTTGAGATAGAAGCTGTTTTTCAGTCTCTCCATATAGATTTAAATGATTGAGCCTTCTGGATGATAGCGGGGTGGACAGGAGTGGCTGTGGTTGATGTCCTTGATGATCTTTATGGCCTTCCTGTAACATCGGGTGGTGTAGGTGTCCTGGAGGGCAGGTAACAAAGGTGATGCGTTGTGCAGACCTCACTACCCTCTGGAGAGCCTTACGGTTGAAAGATTGTACCAGGCGGTGATAACAGCCCGCCAGGATGCTCTAACAAAGATAACTGTCAGACCTCTAAAATAGATTTAAATGATTGAGTGATAATAGTGGAGCATAACAGAGATAACTGTCAGACCTCCATATAGATTTCAATGATTGAGGGAGAATAGTGGAGCATAACAGAGATAACTGTCAGACCTCCATATAGATTTAAATGATTGAGTGAGAATAGTGGAGCATAACAAAGATAATTGTTATAATGACACTATTCTCACTCAAAGATTACTGTCAGACCTCCATATAGATTTAATCTAGGTATGTTGACTATCAGTCACTGTCCATACCTGCCTACTCCTTTAACACCAGAGACAACATGATTAATGTTTCCACTGTCCATACCTGCCTACTCCTTTAACACCAGAGACAACATGATTAATGTTTCCACTGTCCATACCTGCCTACTCCTTTAACACCAGAGACAACATGATTAATGTTTCCACTGTCCATACCTGCCTACTCCTTTAACACCAGAGACAACATGATTAATGTTTCCACTGTCCATACCTGCCTACTCCTTTAACACCAGAGACAACATGATTAATGTTTCCACTGTCCATACCTGCCTACTCCTTTAACACCAGAGACAACATGATTCATGTTTCCACTGTCCATACCTGCCTACTCCTTTAACACCAGAGACAACATGATTAATGTTTCCACTGTCCATACCTGCCTACTCCTTTAACACCAGAGACAACATGATTAATGTTTCCACTGTCCATACCTGCCTACTCCTTTAACACCAGAGACAACATGATTAATGTTTCCACTGTCCATACCTGCCTACTCCTTTAACACCAGAGACAACATGATTAATGTTTCCACTGTCCATACCTGCCTACTCCTTTAACACCAGAGACAACATGATTAATGTTTCCACTGTCCATACCTGCCTACTCCTTTAACACCAGAGACAACATGATTAATGTTTCCACTGTCCATACCTGCCTACTCCTTTAACACCAGAGACAACATGATTAATGTTTCCACTGTCCATACCTGCCTACTCCTTTAACACCAGAGACAACATGATTAATGTTTCCACTGTCCATACCTGCCTACTCCTTTAAGACCAGAGACAACCTGATTAATGTTTCCACTGTCCATACCTGCCTACTCCTTTAACACTGGAGACAACATGATTAATGTTTCCACTGTCCATACCTGCCTACTCCTTTAACACTGGAGACAACATGATTAATGTTTCCACTGTCCATACCTGCCTACTCCTTTAACACCAGAGACAACATGATTAATGTTTCCACTGTCCATACCTGCCTACTCCTTTAACACCAGAGACAACATGATTCATCTGGACTATTAAAAGGACCAGGATGAACCAAACTAGTTGACAGTTAAAGACTTAGAAGGGAGGATTAAAGCTCCCCAACATGTAATGATATCAAGAAGACTTTATAACTGCCCTGATAGGCTCTTTATTGACAACTCTAACAGGACAATTATATCAAGAAGACTTTATAACTGTCCTGATAGGCTCTTTATTGACAACTCTAATAGGACAATTATATCAAGAACACTTTATAACTGTCCTGATAGGCTCTTTAACTACAACTCTAATAGGACAATTATATCAAGAAGACTTTATAACTGCCCTGATAGGCTCTTTATTGACAACTCTAACAGGACAATTTGGGTCGACATGGAAGAAGAACTTAATGCCCCATTTGGAGCATCATATTATCTGAGTCAACACTTACATGTGGGACGGCAGAATCCCATAATGTCCCAAACTAAGAAATTGTCATTTCAATACAGCTACATTTCCTCCAGGCTACATGAATATAAAGAGACATGAGACAAAACAATCGTAATGAATCAGATTACATGGCCCCCAGGCTACGTGAATATAAAGAGACATGAGACAAGACAATCATAATGAATCAGATTACATGGCCCCCAGGCTACATGAATATAAAGAGACATGAGACAAAACAATCACAATGAATCAGATTACATGGCCCCCAGGCTACATGAATATAAAGAGACATGATACAAAACAATCACAATGAATCAGATTACATGGCCCCCAGGCTACATGAATATAAAGAGACATGATACAAAACAATCACAATGAATCAGATTACATGGCCCCCAGGCTACATGAATATAAAGAGACATGAGACAAAACAATCACAATGAATCAGATTACATGGCCCCCAGGCTACATGAATATAAAGAGACATGAGACAAAACAATCATAATGAATCAGATTACATGGCCCCCAGGCTACATGAATATAAAGAGACATGAGACAAAACAATCATAATGAATCAGATTACATGGCCCCCAGGCTACGTGAATATAAAGAGACATGAGACAAAACAATCATAATGAATCAGATTACATGGCCCCCAGGCTACATGAATATAAAGAGACATGAGACAAAACAATCACAATGAATCAGATTACATGGCCCCCAGGCTACATGAATATAAAGAGACATGATACAAAACAATCACAATAAATCAGATTACATGGCCCCCAGGCTACATGAATATAAAGAGACATGATACAGATTACATGGACAGGGGGACCTGATCCTAGATCATAATGAATCAGATTACATGGACAGGGGGACCTGATCCTAGATCATAATGAATCAGATTACATGGAGAGGAGGACCTGATCCTAGATCATAATGAATCAGATTACATGGAGAGGAGGGACCTGATCCTAGATCATAATGAACCAGATTAGATGGAGAGGGGGAGCTGATCCTAGAGCAATGCTCCTCCTCTGAGACACGGCCTGTATGAAACAGAACACATAGTTGTGAAGTCTTGTTACAGCATGTGTTTACTGCCATCTAGTGGAAGATACCAATATAACACTTTATTATCAGGGTGGGGAGGCGGCTGAGCTGAAACAGAAAGTAAAGTTGTTCTTTTGTTCAGGATCCATTTTGAGACGACAGAGCAGAAAACACTATATGGAGATTATTGAAAAATAAAGTAAGTATTTCTGAAAAATAACATATTCTAATGGACAGAATAAGATAATTAATACCTGTAATGAGATATTACTAGTTAGTAGAACTGCTACTTGAGCTGAGTTGCTGACAGACAGCTGTTTTCACAGTGTAAACTAATCAGTAGTCCGACATGTTATCAGTAAAAAGTCTAGTAAAGATGGTGGAGGAGCTTTTCAATTATATGGTTTTAAGTTTATCTCAGGGTTTCTCCATCCTTTTGTTCTTACCAGAACTTACACACCTGATTCAACTAATCATCACATATTTGAAGACAGTTTAATATTATTTGAACATTCTCAAATTAAAACCTTTTTGGTTTGTAGGACTACTTACAATTATTAAAGTCCTACAGTAACATTTTGGAGGAAAACAACACAGCTAAACTTGGTTTCGAGTAAATGATATGTTTATCTATAATAATGTAAGATAGATGTCTTGAAGAAACGTGTCTGGGATTAGAACTCTGTGTCTCTGTGACAGTGGGAGGTTTGTTTTGCATGGCCCGGTGCTACAGGTTGGTGGACATTTATTTTAAGGACCAATGGAATGGTATTAAATGCTCAAACTCTGCTCCCCCGGGGAGCCGGGCAATGCAGAACTAATTCACCCAGTGACCATTACTTTATTTCCTGATATGAAATTGAAAGTAACTTTGTAGCCTAAGCAGTTACAAAATGTCTGTTGAAACTGTGGAGCACATGTCTTGAGAACGTTAGAACAGTGGTGGAAAAAGTACTGAATTCTCAAACTGGAGTAAAAGTAAAGATTCCTTCATAGAAAATGACTCCAGTAAAGGTGAAAGTCACACAGTAAAATTCTACTTCAGTAAAAGTCAAAGTATTTGGTTTGAAATATAATTAAGTATCAAAAGTAAAGTATTTAATCATTTTAAAATCCTTATATTAAGCAAACCAGACAGCACAATGTTTTTGTTATTTTAATTTACAGATAGCCAGGGTCACACTCCAACACGCAGACACCATTTAAAAACAAGGCAATTGTGTTTAGTGAGTCCTCCAGATCAGAGGCAGTAGAGACGACCAGGGATGTTCTCTGTTTAGTGAGTCCTCCAGATCAGAGGCAGTAGGGACGACCAGGGATGTTCTCTGTTTAGTGAGTCATCCAGATCAGAGGCAGTAGGGATGACCAGGGATGTTATCTGTTTAGTGAGTCCTCCAGATCAGAGGCAGTAGGGATGACCAGGGATGTTCTCTGTTTAGTGAGTCCTCCAGATCAGAGGCAGTAAGGATGACCAGGGTTATTCTCTTGATAAGTGTGTGAATTGGACCATTTTCTGTCCTGCTAAGCATTCAAAATGTAAGGAGTACTTTGGGTGTCAGGGAAAATGTAAAAAAAAAAGACATCATTTTCTTTATGAATGTAGTGAAGTAAAAGTAAAAGTAGTTAAAAATATCAATATTAAAGTGAAGGACAGATTCCCCAAAAAAACTACTTAAGTAGTACTTTAAAGTATTTTACACCACTGCATTAGAAGACAGATACATGTGTTGATTTGAAGGAAAGACTCAGATTCTGGTAGGTCGGCTACAAACTATTATAAAGTTCGGTCGTCGTCAGACATTCAACAGTCACAGTAGGTTTGAGCTACAGTCTGATACATTTACATTTAAGTCATTTAGCAGACGCTCTTATCCAGAGCGACTTACAAATTGGTGTTCACCTTCTGACATCAGATCACTAATCATGCCGACCAACCTGATGGTCTCTGTTGGAAATGTTGTGAAAAGTATCTGGCCTAGTTTATAAATATCTGGCATTACTCATCTCATATGTATATACTGTATTCTATACTATTCTAGTGTATCTTAGTCTATGTATTACTCATCTCATATGGATATACTGTATTCTATACTATTCTAGTGTATCTTAGTCTATGTATTACTCATCTCATATGTATATACTGTATTCTATACTATTCTACTGTATCTTAGTCTATGTATTACTCATCTCATATGTATATACTGTATTCTATACTATTCTACTGTATCTTAGTCTATGTATTACTCATCTCATATGTATATACTGTATTCTATACTATTCTACTGTATCTTAGTCTATGTATTACTCATCTCATATGTAGATACTGTATTCTATACTATTCTACTGTATCTTAGTCTATGCCCCTCAGACATTGTGACTAATAACATTTGATTTGATTTAGATAGGGCTATATACACTACATGACCAAAAGTATGTAGAAACCTGCTAGGCGAACATCGCATTCCAAAATTATATGCATTAATATGGAGTTGGTCCCACCCTTGCTGCTATAACAGTCTCCACAATTCTGGGAAGGCTTTCCACTAGATGTTGGTACATCGCTGTGGGGACTTTTTTCCATTCAGCCACAAGAGCTTTAGGGAGGTCGGGCACTGATGTTGGGTGATTAGGCCTGGCTCAAATTTGGCGTTCAATTTCATCCCAAAGTTGTTCAATTGGTTGAGGTCAGGGCTCTGTGCAGGCCAATCAAGTTCTTCCACACCGATCTTGACAATCCATTTCTGTATGGACCTCGCTTTGTGCACGGGGACATTGTCAGGCTGAAACTGGAAAGGGCCTTCCCCAAACTGCCCAAGACAATTTTTCCTCCGCCAGCAAACTTTACAGTTGGCACAATGCATTCGGGCAGGAAGCGTTTTCCTGGCATCCACCAAACCCAGATTCCACTGCTCCAGTGTCAAATGGCAGCGAGCTTTACACCACTCAAGCCGATGCTTGGCATTGCGCATGGTGATCTTGTGTACGGCTGCTTGGCCATAGAAACCCATTTCATTTTAAGCTCCCGACTAACAGTTATTTTGCTGACATTGCAGTTTGGAACTCGGTATTGGGTGTTGCAACCGAGGACAGACCATTTTTATGCGCTTCCGCACTCGGCGGGCCCGTTCTGTGAACTTGAGTGGCCTACCACTTCACTGTTGAGCCGTTGTTGCTCCAAGATGTTTCCACTTCACAACAGCACTTACAGTTGACCAGCTCAAGCAGGGCAGGAAATTGACGAACTGACATGTTGGAACGGTGCCACGTTGAAAGGCACTGAGATCTTCAGTTAGGTCATTCTACTGCCAATGTTTGGCTGTGGAGATTGCATGGCGGTGTGCTCAATTGTATACACCTGTCAGCAACAGGTGTGGCTGAAAGCCGAATCCACTAATTTGAAGGGTTATATATAGTGTAGAATATCTGTCCTGCTGCTGGTAGGACTATAACATTATGTGAACTGATCTGAACAGGTTTAGACTGGTCATCTATGATATGTAGGTTATATACAGTACATTCTCTGTCCTGCTACTGGAAGGACTATAACATTATGTGAACTGATCTGAACAGGTTTAGACTGGTCATCTATGATATGTAGGTTATATACAGTACATTCTCTGTCCTGCTACTGGTAGGACTATAACATTATG